>NC_092290.1:8844182-8866682 GCF_036320965.1 Panulirus ornatus | reverse complement strand
GGTCGGAGGAGAAATGGCTCAGCTTGACCAATGCGGTTATCATACCAGGGTAATGAGTATTGCTGTGGACTGTTGAATGAGAGTTAAAAACTGATATCATGT
This sequence comes from Panulirus ornatus, assembly GCF_036320965.1. Lineage (NCBI taxonomy): Eukaryota > Metazoa > Arthropoda > Malacostraca > Decapoda > Palinuridae > Panulirus > Panulirus ornatus. Next base: position 8,866,580 of record NC_092290.1, on the reverse strand, counting down.
TGTGAAGTGTCAACCATTCATTCCCTTCTTGATAAGTCTTATAAAGGCTGTTCCATCATCTGTCTCTTCTTCCAGTTGGGGAAGGCTTTCTCTCCCAGAGGAGCCAGGTCTATTTCCAGACGACCTTTTCACGAATGCAGCCTGGAATTCACAAGACACGTGTCTTAGATGCTTCATCAAAGGGTAAAATTCACGATGCGCCTCGGTTTTCTGTGAACCGCTTGAGTGTGTGTGTGTGTGTGTGCGCGCGCGCGACGTAGATTTAAGACATACTTGCCCATACTTTACGTCGCACTTCGGATAATTTCCACCCCGTTCGACCCACATAACTTGTGGAATGCGGTGAGCAAGCCCCTCCTCCTCCTCCTCCGCCGCGCGCGCGTGTGTGTGTGTGACCTGTACAATCAAACATGTTAACATAACAGGGTAATAACAGGTGGGCGGGCGGGCTGGCTGAGTGGCGCCCTAGCTTTCTGGAATCCGACCTCGGACGCACTCGAGCTGTTGCGACGACGAGAAGTCGATGTTGTGGTGGTGGTGGCCCTCCCTTCCCACTACCTCACTCCTCACTCCTCACTCCTCCTCACACCCCAGCCCCTCCCTCACTACTTCTGAAGTGGGCGGTGTTCCTGGAACGGCTGCCACAGGCCTGGAATGTCGCCGGCACAGGGCCAGCGATTGTGAATGTCACGCACGGGGCTGAGAACGACCAGCTAGTAGGTGGCTGGAGGCGCGAAGATGGCCGCCGGCCAGGAGGAGGAGGAGCAGGAGGAGGAGGAGGAGGAGCAGGAGGAGCAGGAGGAGGAGGAGCTGAGTTAGGTGTTGACTGAGAATTGCTTTTCAGCTCGTGTCGCCATGATACACTGTCAACAACTTTTTCTGTTTGTGTAGCGTCTTTGGTATGAAGTGGATGATATATATATATATATATATATATATATATATATATATATATATATATATATATATATATATATATATATGCGTGTATGGGTGTTATATATAGTATATATATATATATATATATATATATATATATATATATATATATATATATATATATGTGTGTGTATATGAGTGGATGGGCCATTCATCGTCGTTTCCTGGTGCTACCTCGCTGACGCGGGAAACGGCGATCAAGTATAACGATAATAAGAGATGTGTGTGTGTGTGTGTGTGTGTGTGTGGTTAGTGCTTAGATATGTGATGAGGTGTATTAGATATTCTATGTTTCCTTGTCCTGATCCTTATGAAACATTATGAAGGTGTAGAACCGTACGCTGATTGGATGAAGCCAGAATAATTCATTCCATTATTGTCATCAGAAGATATTGATCGTTGGAAGTGAAGTGTTGTCTTGACCTGGTATATGGTGGTAGTGGTGACCTGATATGTGGTAATGGGTGACCTGACCTGTGGATGTCGTGATCCCGACCTGTGGAAATGATGACCTAACTTGGACGAGAAGTGATGATTCGAAGTGCAATAGTGATGACCCGACCTGTGATGATTGTGACCTGACCTGTGGTACTGATGACTCGACTCCTGATGGTGATGACCTGACCTATGGTACTGGTGACCCGACTCCTGGTAGTGATGACCTGACCTATGGTACTGGTGACCCGACTCCTGGTAGTGATGACCTGACCTATGGTACTGGTGACCCGACTCTTGGTAGTGATGACCTGACCTATGGTACTGATGACCCGACTCCTGGTAGTGATGACCTGACCTATGGTACTGATGACCCGACTCTTGGTAGTGATGACCTGACCTATGGTACTGGTGACCCGACTCTTGGTAGTGATGACCTGACCTATGGTACTGGTGACCCCACTCTTGGTAGTGATGACCTGACCTATGGTACTGGTGACCCGACTCCTGGTAGTGATGACCTGACCTATGGTACTGATGACTCGACTCCTGATGGTGATGACCTGACCTATGGTACTGGTGACCCGACTCTTGGTAGTGATGACCTGACCTATGGTACTGGTGACCCGACTCTTGGTAGTGATGACCTGACCTATGGTACTGATGACCCGACTCCTGGTAGTGATGACCTGACCTATGGTACTGGTGACCCGACTCCTGGTAGTGATGACCTGACCTATGGTACTGGTGACCCGACTCTTGGTAGTGATGACCTGACCTATGGTACTGATGACCCGACTCCTGGTAGTGATGACCTGACCTGTGGTACTGGTGACCCGACTGTCGGTAGTGATGACCTGACCTCGAGACATTGTCCACGTCGCTTAACCCTTTGAGTACGACGGTACGACACCCGATCACGACAGTACGACCCTTAAGGACCACGATACGACTCTCGAACACGAGTGTACGACCCTTTCATATGACAGCGACGTGACCTGCGAGTGTCAGGCAGGTCAAAGACCAGGCCATCATACCGAAGGACCACGACGCCGTGCACAAGGGTCGCACCTTCGTGTTCGAGGGTCGTATCTCTTTGCTTAAGGGGTTAAGGCCACACACACGCCCAGATGGCCTGCAGTCGCCAGACGTGTGTGATCTGATTCACGAGCATTTAGAATGAGCCTCACAAGAGGTCACTGTTCTTCCATACCTGGTTCTTTTCCTGAATGCACTTGACCTCATTACGTGTGTGTGTGTGTGTGTGTGTGTGGGTGTGTGTGGGTGGGTGTGTGTCTGTGTCTTACCCTTCTGAGTCGAGTGCTTGGCTTCTGTTCGGTTCGGTGTTGATCTGTTGCGAGTGTGCATCAGCCTTCGCTTGGGAAGTGTCTCCTGACGGAGTCTTGTACGAGAGGAGTTCACTCCTACTGAAGTGGGAGGGAGGGGGCGCCTGCGCCTCTCTCTCTCTCTCTCTATCTCTCTCTCTCTCTCTCTCTCTCTCTCTCTCTCTCTCTCTCTCTCTCTCTCTCTCTCTCACCGACCTGCTTGGGAGAGGGACGTGTAGTGAGAGTTTCCCTACCCCCTGGTGACGTGGGGTGGGCGGCGGCGGTGGGCGCTGCCTGCCTGTCTCTCACACCCACCTCACGTTCCACCATCATGGCTGTTTGGTAACCATGATCTGGTCTTACTGTAAATATTTGTCCTTTAGCTGCAACCTCGCTGGGTGAACGCAAGGGGAAGTGAGTTTTGCTCACTATTGTGTGTGTGTGTGTGTGAGTACGCATCTGTCGGCTTTGAGTATATATATTGTATTTTACGTCGTCTCTGTTGAGATCAAGAGCTATGTATTACTAATTGGTTATTTTCTTGATTTATATCCACTAAATGGTTGAGCAAGTGCAACTGATATATATGTGTGGTTACATGTGTGTGTGTGTGTGTGTGGGGGGGGGGGTGATGGTGTAAAGCGTGGCCTTGGCCATATGTAGGACCGACTACACAGTCGTGTAGCTAAGCAAAAGGGAAAGCTAGAGACGTGTAGCTGTGACCCACAGCTACAGCAAGGGGGCATACTACCCCCCCCTGAAAAAAAGATTTGATGTAGGAGTTCCCCAAACTGGAACTTGACGTGGTTTAAGGAGGGAGGGGTTGCTAGGGGTCGTTTGTTTTGAAGGAGAGGAAGGAAGTGATTGCTGGGGGTCGTTTGTTTGAAGGAGAGGGAGGGGTTGCTGGGGGTCGTTTGTTTGAAGGAGAGGGAGGGGTTGCTGGGGGTCGTTTGTTTGAAGGAGAGGGAGGGAGGGGTTGCTGGGGGTCGTCTGTTTGAAGGAGAGGAAGAAGGTGATTGCTGGGGGTCGTTTGTTTGATGGAGAGGGAGGGAGGGAGGGCTTGCTGGGGTCGTCTGTTTGAAGGAGAGGGTGTTGCTGGGGGTCGTCTGTTTGAAGGAGAGGGAGGGGTTGCTGGGGGTCGTCCGTTTGAAGGAGAGGGAGGGAGGGGTCGTAGTGAGGAAGGGTGTGGAAAGAGGAGGTCGTTGTCGTGATCTGCTCCCACCACAGTCGTATCTCTTGAAGGACGACTGTCACGTGACACTTGAGGGTTGGAGGAGGAAGGAGTGTTGACAAACACACACGTTACATTCGGTCGTGGTCTCGTTAGGTGAAGGGATGGTTCAATGGTGAGATGGTGTAGCCATCTTGAGGACGACAGTTCGATCCTTGAGGATCCCTTGTGCTCAAGGGTCATTTGGTCGTGCTGAAGGGTCGAACCTTAATACTCAGGGGTCGTTCCGTTGTGCTCAAGGGTCGTACCAACCCCTTTACCTTAATTCCTTTTCTTTAAGACAGGGGGTTCGAATGCTCATCATATTTCCTGTATAATTTATATATATATATATATATATATATATATATATATATATATATATATATATATATATATATATATATATATATATATATATATATACATATATTCTTTTTGCTTTTGAGGAAAATAGAGACTTTAAAAGTGTTTTGGCTTCTGTAAACTTTCACTTCATAAGGGAAAGTATGCAAATCTGTTCAAGTGTTTACTTGGCTGATTTCTTCCACACGGTCAAGTTGATGCCTTCCAAACAGTCGAGTCATTCAGGTCTGACAACCAGTTCGGGTAAGAGTGTGTGAGCGTCTGGATTCCCTCGTTAAATAGGGTTGCAATCACGAATGTAAAGTGGGAGGCGGAAGGAGGCGGCGGAGGGAGGAGGCGGAGGGAGGAGGCGGAGGGAGGAGGCGTAGGGAGGAGGCGTAGGAAGGCGGTGGAGGGAGGTAGCGGAGGGAGGCGATGGAGGGAGGAGAGGGAGGGAGGAGGCGTATGGAGGCGGCGGAGGGAGGACGTGGAGGGAGGCGGTGGAGGGAAGAGGCGGAGGGAGGAGGCGGAGGGAGGAGGCGGAGGGAGGACGTGGAGGGAGGAGGCGTAGGGAGGTGGTGGAGGGAGGAGGCGGCGGAGGCGGCGTAGGGAGGCGATGGAGGGAGGAGGCGGTGGAGGGAGGAGGCTTAGGGAGGAGGCGGTGGAGGGAGGAGGCGGAGAGAGGAGACGGAGGGAGGCGGCGGAGGGAGGAGGCGGAAGGAGAAGTGTGTGTACTACCCCTTGAGAACGACAGTGCGACCCTTCGAGGACGACGGTACGACCTCTCACGACGACGTTACTACCTCGTCGAGGACGAGGGTACGACCCTTGAGGAAGACAGTACGACCCTTGTGCGCCCGACGATATGACTCTTCAGGACGTCAGTACGACCCTGTAGCACGAGGGCACGACAATTAGGGATGACCGTACGACTCTTGAACTTGACCCATAGGACCTTTGAGGACGACCCCTGCGGCCCTTGAACCTCCACGGAATGCCCCTTGGGCTGTTGAGGGCGTGGTTGACCTTCGACCTGACCCCTCCCCCTCAAGTCTTAGGTTGAAGGCCAGGCCAATATACGCCACGGTCGTATGAAAGTGTGTGAACCAACTTTCAAATGAGAGAAGAAGCTCCTCCCGTGTGGTCACCATGATAGAGAAAGTTCCTAAATATATGTACACACACACGGGGAACTTTCTCCTGCTATGGTGAAGGACACTGAGCACTTCAGTCGAACTTGTCCCGTCTTTAGGGGAGTCGAACTTGACCCGTCTTTAAGAGTCGAACTTGGCCCGCTTTTTAAGAGCCGAGCTTGACCCGTTTTTAAGAGTCGAACTTGACCTGCTTTTAAGAGTCGAGCTTGACCCGCTTTTAAGAGTCGAACTTGACCTGTCTTTAAGAGTCGAACTTGGCCCTTCTTAAGAGAGTCGAACCTGACCCATCTGTCAGAGCTGGGCCCATCTGTGAGGCGTCTCTAGGTGTGGTGTTGAAGGCCCTCAGAATACACGAAGGAAATGGTGGTGTCTTACCTACAAGTGTGTCTTACCTACAAGTGTGTCTTACCTACAAGTGTGTCTTACCTACAAGTGTGTCTTACTAACAATGATTCACAAGAGTCCTGACTGACTGCCAGTGTAAGACAGGGGTGGAGGTGGAGGGGGATTTTGCATAGGGAGGGAGAGAGAGAGGGACGATGAATAGGGTTGGGGTGGATCCCCCTTGGCTGTAGGAGGGAAGGCGACTTGGGATGGTGGAGTCGCTATGGCCAAATATATATGGTGATATGCGCCCAAGTTGGAGGCTAAGCCTTGGTGGCGGAGGTTCGCTGGTGATTAGCGTGGGTGGGTGGAGGGGGGATATGATTAGTGGAGTTAGGTAGGGATTAGTGAGGATTGGGGAGTGGGTAGGGAACATGATTGGCAGGATGGGGTACAACATTGACTTCTAGGATAAATGGTGTCGGAGATCAGGGTTGGTTGAGGTAAGGGAGGGATTTGATTGGTGAAGATTGGTAAGGAGAGACGTGATTGGTGGGGGAGGGGGAGACGTAGGATTGGGGCGTGTCTATTAGGGTTTATTGAAGCTGTTTTGGCAACAGGCTTGGCGTGGGTTGCCTGGTATGGGGGAAGGTGTGGCTTCAACCATTGTGTCAGCGTTGATGTGAGGTGTGGGGTCACGCCCTCTGCTATAGATATTGTGTACACACACATACACACACACACCCTTCCTGCTACAGATGGTGGGGGCAGGTGGACGACCTTCCATCGCCGCCCACCACAGATGGTAAAGACGTGCGGGACATCTTCCGTCCTGTGCTCCGCAGGTGGTGAGGGCGTGGAGCGTTCGCCCTCTCTACGTCGCAGATGGTGTGTGTGTGCGCGCCACCTACCTACCTACCTACCGCGCCCTCAAGTGTCATTTAGCATCAAGGCGGAGACAGCTGGCTGGCACGGAAGGAACCCGCCTCCTGCCGCAGGAATTGAGAACATCCTTCCTGGAGGAGGAGGAAGACAGGAGGAGGAGTGCTGCTCCTCCTTCTCCTCTGCTGGTGGTGGTGGGTCTGCTTCTGCTCCTGCCGCTGTTGGTCCGACATCTGCTGAGTCTGCTGCCGCTACTGCTACCAGCAGTACCTGCTTTGGTTAATATTTTTCTCTCTACAGGGAAGGAAACTTAACATATGCCTCTGCTCACTGCGGGGCGTGGCTAGTGTTGTCGTTTCTCTCCTCCCAAGTTGAGGTCACTAGAGATGTACCCTGCAGTCTCTGCTGCCAGGAGGGTCACTGTATCATCTGACAGACATCAATATACTTTATAGTGACGGTAATTACACACACACACACACACACACACACACACACACACACACACACACACACACACACAGAGTTTCTGAGTGTAGCCTGTCTTGAACAGATGACTGAGCGAGACGCCATTCAGAGGAGACCCGGGCGTGAAGTTCCGGAAGACGTGTGTGGGGGTAAAGAGAGAGAGAGAGAGAGAGAGAGAGAGAGAGAGAGAGAGAGAGAGAGAGAGAGAGAGAGAGTTTGTGTTGGGGATGGAGAAGGAGATGGTAGGGAACAAGAGCTGGGTATTAATGACCACCTTCCCCCCCAGCTCCTTCAACCATCTCCCCACCCATCTCCCTCCTCTCTGCCCTCACCCCGGTAGGCAAGTCTTTAACTTATAAATGCTAATTACATCTCCCTCTACCCCCTCACCCCTCACCCCGGCTCGTCCCTCCCTCCCTCCCCAAACACCATGGTCTTCTCCCCCCTCGAGGTGATCACCCCACTGTCACCCCTTTCTCTTGCTCACTCATCCTCCCTCCCTCCCTCCCTCACCCCAAAGTATTCTTCTCCCCTTCCCTGGGTTATCTGCCCCTTTTGTCTCCCCATGTTCACCTCCTCCCCCCTATTAAAAGAACCTCCCCCCCCTCCCTTCTTTCGTTCTCACCCTTTTCTTTCCTCTATTCCTTCCCACACTTTCCCTCCCTCCCCACACCTTCCTCTCTCTCTCTCTCTCTCTCTCTCTCTCTCTCTCTCTCTCTCTCTCTCTCTCTCTCTCTCTCTCTCTCTCTCTCTCTCTCTCTCTCTTATCTTATCTTATCTTATCTTCTGATCTGAACAAGTTGACGGCAGTCTTAAGAACTACACACACACACACACACACACACACACACACACACACACACACACACACACACACACACACACACACACACACACACACACTCCATCGCACACTCTTCTCCGTTCATTACTTTATTACTTTATCAACTGAGTCGTAATATTACCCAAACAAAATATAGACGATATTGCTTAAAGGAATGATGATCGGTAAAGGCGTGTGTCCCCCGTTACCCTCAGAATGGGTTGGTAAGGAGAAGCAGACTGTGTATTCATAGCGAGCGTGTACACACACACACACACACACACACACACACACACACACACACACACACACACACACACACACCATGAATGAAACATCGCACTTATCATGATCGTCTTCACTGCACTAGTGATAGAAGATTGTGAGTGTTAAGTGCGCGTGTACAACGGTGATACCTAACACGAGAGGCCAGGGGGCCACTTTGCTCTGAAGGCGTCTTTGAGGAACCATAGTTATGGCCCCCGCCCTTCTCCGCCCGCCTCCGCCGCCCACCGCCCGCCCGCCGCCCGCCCGCCGCCCCCAACCACCCACCCTCCCTCCCTCCTTCCCCGCGCCACTCGCCTCCCGTCGAAGCTAAGGTGGGTCATTTGACTTGTAAATTTTTGGCCACAGGTGTTGTCCATAGGGTGTGTGTGTGTGTGTGTGTGTGTGTGTGTGTGTGTGTGTGTGTGTGTGTGTGTGTCCTCAAGCAGTACCCACTAGGAACATTCCAGTACCTGCCCACACTACCCAGTGGCAGTACTATTGGAGAACCCACCTTCACCACTGCCACAAAGGGACACTACCACTACTACCACCACCACCAACACCCACGGCCCTACCACTGGAGCGACGCGTACCCACCTACACACTGTGTATAGCATGACCACCCACTGACACACCCCAGCATGCACCCCCCACCTACACACCAGATCACCCAGTTACCAACACCCATCTACACCCCGGCACCACCCTATTACCAACACCCACCTACACCCCGAGAGCAGGGGCACCACCCCATTACCAGCACCCACCTACAGTACAGTACAACACCCACGTACACTACAACACCCTGCGAGACATGTATGATAGAAACCAAGATATTTGATACAAGGGGGACCTCACGAATGTGGAACTCCCCTCCTTTCTACACACACACACACACACACACACACACACACACACACACACACACACACACACACACACACACACACCCTCGGCCTCCGTCAGGAGAGACACGGTGCAGCTCGCCGTAAACCGAACCTGTTAACCATCGTATAATCGTCTGTCGTTAGTGCCACCTGCCATGCCCAGGTGAGGGTTCTGGTGTGGAGGGAGGAGGTGAGGTAGGTAGGTAGGGCTATGTTGCAGGGGGTCCTTGAAGAGGGTACTGACCCGCCGCCCCACCAAGACAGAGCCCTGAGGAGCCTGAGCCCAAGGGCGTTTCAGGGGAAGAAGGGGAGAGGTTTTTCTAAGACTCTTAAGCCCAGAGGGTCATAGCCAAGGTGGGTGGACAGCCGCGTCCCATTGGCGGGTAGGGGGAGTCCACGGACGGTCCCACGCCCTACGGACGGTCCCACGCCTTGCGGACGGTCCCACGCCTTACGGACACGTTCCCACGCTCTACTGACGGTCCCACGCCCTCTTACGGACGATCCCACGGGCGGTCTCACGCCTCACGGACGATCCCGCGCGCTCTACGGACGGTCCTACGCCCCACGGACGGTCCCACGCCCTAAGGACGGTCTCACGCCCTACGGACGGTCCCACGCTCTACGGACGATCACACGGACGGTCCCACGCCCTACGGACGGTCCCACGCTCTACGGACGGTCCCACGCCCTACGGACGGTCCCACGCCCTACGGACGGTCCCACGCCTCACGGACGATCCCACGCCTTACGGACGGTCCAACGCTCCACAGACGGTCACACGCTCCCTACGGACGAACCTCCACCCTACAAGGACGACCTTATACAGCCTTTGACGACCTTGCTTCTTTCACGACCCACAGCACGACCCTCCCCGACTTGTGACTGGAGTGAAGACTGTCCACAGTGCACGTACTCAAGTGTGACTTTTGAGTACGACCTTGTATGTGGCGTGTACTCAAGTGCATGCCACACACACACACACACACACACACACACACACACACACACACACACACACACACACACGCACACACACAAGGGGAGTGAACACTGAGGGAAGAGATTTTGCTAATATATGCTGTCATACTATGTGTACCAAACACTTATCAGGCTAGGGTATGGGAGGTGATGGGGATAGATAGGACGAGGTGATGGGGGTAGATAGGGCGCCTCATATCTTCCATATGATTCCCCATCCCGGCGGAAGAGTGGGTGAGGGATGGGTTAAGGGGATGGGTTAAAGGGATGGGTTAAAGGGAATGGGTTAAGGGGATGGGTTAAAGGGAATGGGTTAAGGGGATGGGTTAAGGGGATGGGTTACAACATGATTAATTCTGGGTGTTAGAGTTGTTGATCGGGTGATCAATATAACCACTGCATCACCCACTGGGAAGGGTTAATATCCAGTGTGTCACAAGGTTCAGTTCTCCCTCCCTTCCCCACTGAGGGCAATAGACTCTTGACCTGACGTGTGTGTGTGTTAGTGACGACCTGTTGATGAACACGGTGGTACGACCTCCCTTTTTGAGCACGACGGGACGACCTTAATGATGAAGGTACGACCCATGGATAGGATGCCTAGGGCTTTGACCTGACCTTTAATGGTCTGGGTATAGTTAGCAATGGGTTAATGCCCCTCCCCCAACTCCCATATTTTTTTTTTTTTTTATAAAAGCGTAAATTACGTCAGTCGTAGACTTGAAGCGAGATGTTCGTAAATCAAATGTATATAAAGGTATGTATGTAAATCTCTCTCTCTCTCTCTCTCTCTCTCTCTCTCTCTCTCTCTCTCTCTCTCTCTCTCTCTCTCTCTCTCTCTCTCTCTGTATTGAAATATACGTTGAGATGTATAGGTATGTATATGTGCGTGTGTAGGCGTGTATGTATATACATATGTATGTGGGCGGGTTGGGCCATTCTTTCGTCTGTTTCCTTGCGCTACCCCGCTAACGCGGGAGACGGCGATTAAGTATAATAATAAAGTATATAAAAATGTGTCTTCCAGATACTTTCGTTGGTATGGTGACTTCTCTTCAAGAAAAAAGTATTTCGCTAAAGTAGATTTACGAGTCTCTTACATAAAAAGTTTGTACCAATTGAAGAAAAAAAAAAGTAATTTGCCACATTTGATATATCACACTAGCGAGTTTGTATTAGTTATTAGAGAGCGATATTATATCTGTCTTAGATAACTACATAGGTCAGTAATTATGATCGTAGGCTTTGATGATGATGAATAACTGAGTTATCACCTAACCTTCTGTTAGATAAGTTAGTTAAGGACATTATCACTTTGGCTGTTAATGAATTTGTTATTTTTTTTTCTTCAAAAGTTTTGATAGCTCACTGCTATGTTCTCCTCATGGTGTCTCCTTTATTCTTGCAAATTGGATGACCAGAGCTGAGCGGAGGATGCAAAGTGGAGGGAGATATTGCTCTTGGGGAAGTGTGTGTGTGTATGGAGACGTATAGCTTTGACTTTCTTACTATTTATGAACCTTAGACTCACGAAGATTAGAATTTTTGCCTGTCTTCCCTGCTTCACTGGTTGTACCCGAGAGCTTATTCGTCCTTGGGTGTTACGAGAGACGAATCTTGAGCCTGATGAACGACATTCGTAATGGAGTTCCGTCTTTTCGTTTCCACTGTCCGTGTGTTGATACTCTGCCTTTCGTTGTGGTAGACAGACTTCATTCGTCACTTGTGTGTGTGTGTGTGTGTGTGTGTGTGTGTGTGTGTGTGTTACGTTACCTGGGAGGTGATTCTTCGCCTGGGGAAGGTTAGTGACCGAATGAGTTCACCTGTAACGCCTGCCTTCACCTGGCTCGCCTAAAGTATCGAACGCCATCACTTATTATCGTACTCGCTCGCGAGACCTGATGGTCTGGCTATCGTACGGGTGAAGCGAGTATTGTTGTGCCCTAAGGTCGTGTCGGTATGGCTAGGTGGATTTGAGTGGTAAATGTTGTATAGTATGATTGATTTATTCATTATAGACATAAATAGAATTGTATATGGAAGAATTGAGAGCGAAAGTATTGAATTATAGACATAAATAGAACTGTATTTGGAAGAATTCACAGAGAGAGAATACTCTATATTGATCGTATATGGAGAAGAAAGAAGTCTAAGTATTTAGGTGTTTCGTAAGGATGAAATATAATGTTATATTAAGAGTGAGGGTTGTGGAGGTGTGTGTGTGTGTGTGTGTCTGCGCCTCACTCACTCCCTCACTCCCTCGTAGCTACGTGAAGTGGGAAGTGTGAGGTTGATGTCGTATGAACCATAAGACATCGTACGTATGAGAGAGCTGTTATTGTACCACCTCGGGTGTGGTGATGGACACACACACACACACACACACACACACACACACACACATGTACGTGTGACTCAGGCGCTGACCGACGCCCCTGTATTGATCACGTGGCTCACCATGCACGGCTATCACCTCCTCCTCCTCCTCCTCCTCCTCACCCTCCTCCTCCTCCTCCTCCTCACCCTCCTCCTCCTCCTCCTCCTCCTCACCCTCCTCACCCTCCTCCTCCTCCTCATACACACATCCAACCTTCGCCACCGCCCCCCCTCCCCCCTCTCCTCCCTTTTCCCCCCTCCCTCCCTCGCTCCCTCCTCATCACTCTCTCCGAACTCTCCCTCTTAGTTCCCCCCCCCCCCACCCCCCACTTATTGACCTCCAGTACCTGGCGTTTACTTCCTTCTCTCTCTCTCTCTCTCTCTCTCTCTCTCTCTCTCTCTCTCTCTCTCTCTCTCTCTCTCTCTCTCTCTCTCTCTCTCTCTCCCAACACCTCCATTCAAGGCTGCATGTCAGTCTATGCTCTTGAACGCAAGTGTTTTACAGCGTAAAAACAAAAAATTAAATATATATATATATTTTCTTTCCCCTCCCGCTGTGTGCTATGAAATTATGATTTTACCGAGTAATCACACTCGACGAGGCTTACGCCTTTGTGTCGTGTTGTGTGTGTGTGTGTGTGTGTGTGTGTGTGTGTGTGTGTGTGTGTGTCTGTTTGTGTGTGTGTGTGTGTGTGTGTGTGTGTGTGTGTGTGTGTGTGTGTGTCGGTTCGAGTCATGAAAGACTTGTTCTTGAACTACTTGTTCAGTGTTCTTCACAGATGTTGTTCATAGAAAACGCAAAAGAAACCATATTAAATGTGAATGATAACCACAGGAGCGCCAGACAAGGTCAAGGTCATCCCAAAAGAGCCAGATAAGGTCAAGGTCATCCCAAAAGAGCCAGACAAGGTCCAGGTAATCACAGAAACTCCAGACTAGGTTAAGGTAATTACAAGTAATTACAGTAATCGTAAGAGGGACAGGGAATGTTAAAGTAATCACATGAGGGGAGGTCAGACGAGGTCATGATAACCACAAGGAGGTCAGACAAGGTCAAGATGATTTCCATCAAGGTCACCGAAGCGTGTTCAGTTGACCTGTTTCGCCCACATGATCTTCATCTGTTCACCTTTGATGTGTTGTGTTGGAGCGTAGGAAAATGTGGACATATCCCGTGTTGATGCATAGCACTGGTGCTCTGTTGATGCATAGCACTGGTGTTCTATTGATGCATAGCACTGGTGCCGTGTTGATGCATAGCACTGGTGTTCTATTGATGCATAGCACTGGTGCCGTGTTGATGCATAGCACTGGTGTTCTATTGATGCATAGCACTGGTGCCGTGTTGATGCATAGCACTGGTGTTCTATTGATGCATAGCACTGGTGCTGTGTTGATGCATAGCACTGGTGCTGTGTTGATGCATAGCACTGATGCCATGTTGATGCATAGCACTCGTGCTGTGTTGATGCATAGCACTGGTGCTGTGTTGATGCATAGCATCTTTGCTCTTTGCTCTGCTGGGACATTTACTGTATTCTGTACCTGGGATCTGTAATGACTGTATTTAGTATAGCTGTCAGCTTTGATGTGGACCTACAATTTAAATAACTGTATCTAGACGTTTATGTATTGTGATATGTAACCAGGTATATATATATATATATATATATATATATATATATATATATATATATATATATATATATATATATATATCTACCTGCCTTCACCCTCTCAATCAATACCCTCCCATATAATTTACCAGGAATACTCAACAAACTTATACCTCTGTAATTTGAGCACTCACTCTTATCCCCTTTGCCTTTGTACAATGGCACTATGCACGCATTCCGCCAATCCTCAGGCACCTCACCATGAGTCATACATACATTAAATAACCTTACCAACCAGTCAACAATACAGTCACCCCCTTTTTTAATAAATTCCACTGCAATACCATCCAAACCTGCTGCCTTGCCGGCTTTCATCTTCCGCAAAGCTTTTACTACCTCTTCTCTGTTTACCAAATCATTTTCCCTAACCCTCTCACTTTGCACACCACCTCGACCAAAACACCCTATATCTGCCACTCTGTCATCAGACACATTCAACAAACCTTCAAAATACTCATTCCATCTCCTTCTCACATCACCACTACTTGTTATCACCTCCCCATTTACGCCCTTCACTGAAGTTCCCATTTGCTCCCTTGTCTTACGCACCCTATTTACCTCCTTCCAGAACATCTTTTTATTCTCCCTAAAATTTACTGATAGTCTCTCACCCCAACTCTCATTTGCCCTTTTTTTCACCTCTTGCACCTTTCTCTTGACCTCCTGTCTCTTTCTTTTATACTTCTCCCACTCAATTGCATTTTTTCCCTGCAAAAATCGTCCAAATGCCTCTCTCTTCTCTTTCACTAATACTCTTACTTCTTCATCCCACCACTCACTACCCTTTCTAAACAGCCCACCTCCCACTCTTCTCATGCCACAAGCATCTTTTGCGCAATCCATCACTGATTCCCTAAATACATCCCATTCCTCCCCCACTCCCCTTACTTCCATTGTTCTCACCTTTTTCCATTCTGTACACAGTCTCTCCTGGTACTTCCCCACACAGGTCTCCTTCCCAAGCTCACTTATTCTCACCACCTTCTTCACCCCAACATTCACTCCTCTTTTCTGAAAACCCATACTAATCTTCACCTTAGCCTCCACAAGATAATGATCAGACAACCCTCCAGTTGCACCTCTCAGCACATTAACATCCAAAAGTCTCTCTTTCGCACGCCTGTCAATTAACACGTAATCCAATAACGCTCTCTGGCCATCTCTCCTACTTACATAAGTATACTTATGTATATCTCGCTTTTTAAACCAGGTATTCCCAATCATCAGTCCTTTTTCAGCACATAAATCTACAAGCTCTTCACCATTTCCATTTACAACACTGAACACCCCATGCATACCAATTATTCCCTCAACTGCCACATTACTCACCTTTGCATTCAAATCACCCATCACTATAACCCGGTCTCGTGCATCAAAACCGCTAACACACTCATTCAGCTGCTCCCAAAACACTTGCCTCTCATGATCTTTCTTCTCATGCCCAGGTGCATATGCACCAATAATCACCCACCTCTCTCCATCAACTTTCAATTTTACCCATATTAATCGAGAATTTACTTTCTTACATTCTATCACATACTCCCACAACTCCTGTTTAAGGAGTATTGCTACTCCTTCCCTTGCTCTTGTCCTCTCACTAACCCCTGACTTCACTCCCCAGACATTTCCAAACCACTCTTCCCCTTTACCCTTGAGCTTCGTTTCACTCAGAGCCAAAACATCCAGGTTCCTTTCCTCAAACATACTACCTATCTCTCCTTTTTTCACATCTTGGTTACATCCACACACATTTAGAGCATCAGATTGGGGAAGAGCAGTGCGGTTTCAGAAGTGGTAGAGGATGTGTGGATCAGGTGTTTGCTTTGAAGAATGTATGTGAGAAATACTTAGAAAAGCAAATGGATTTGTATGTAGCATTTATGGATCTGGAGAAGGCATATGATAGAGTTGATAGAGATGCTCTGTGGAAGGTATTAAGAATATATGGTGTGGGAGGCAAGTTGTTAGAAGCAGTGAAAAGTTTTTATCGAGGATGTAAGGCATGTGTACGTGTAGGAAGAGAGGAAAGTGATTGGTTCTCAGTGAATGTAGGTTTGCGGCAGGGGTGTGTGATGTCTCCATGGTTGTTTAATTTGTTTATGGATGGGGTTGTTAGGGAGGTGAATGCAAGAGTCCTGGAAAGAGGGGCAAGTATGAAGTCTGTTGGGGATGAGAGAGCCTGGGAAGTGAGTCAGTTGTTGTTCGCTGATGATACAGCGCTGGTGGCTGATTCATGTGAGAAACTGCAGAAGCTGGTGACTGAGTTTGGTAAAGTGTGTGGAAGAAGAAAGTTAAGAGTAAATGTGAATAAGAGCAAGGTTATTAGGTACAGTAGGGTTGAGGGTCAAGTCAATTGGGAGGTAAGTTTGAATGGAGAAAAACTGGAGGAAGTGAAGTGTTTTAGATATCTGGGAGTGGATCTGTCAGCGGATGGAACCATGGAAGCGGAAGTGGATCATAGGGTGGGGGAGGGGGCGAAAATTTTGGGAGCCTTGAAAAATGTGTGGAAGTCGAGAACATTATCTCGGAAAGCAAAAATGGGTATGTTTGAAGGAATAGTGGTTCCAACAATGTTGTATGGTTGCGAGGCGTGGGCTATGGATAGAGTTGTGCGCAGGAGGATGGATGTGCTGGAAATGAGATGTTTGAGGACAATGTGTGGTGTGAGGTGGTTTGATCGAGTAAGTAACGTAAGGGTAAGAGAGATGTGTGGAAATAAAAAGAGCGTGGTTGAGAGAGCAGAAGAGGGTGTTTTGAAATGGTTTGGGCACATGGAGAGAATGAGTGAGGAAAGATTGACCAAGAGGATATATGTGTCGGAGGTGTTGGGAACGAGGAGAAGAGGGAGACCAAATTGGAGGTGGAAAGATGGAGTGAAAAAGATTTTGTGTGATCGGGGCCTGAACATGCAGGAGGGTGTAAGGAGGGCAAGGAATAGAGTGAATTGGAGCGATGTGGTATACAGGGGTTGATGTGCTGTCAGTGGAGTGAATCAAGGCATGTGAGGCGTCTGGGGTGGACCATGGAAAGCTGTGTAGGTATGTATACACGTGTGTGGACATGTGTATGTACATGTGTATGGGGGGGGGGGGGGGTTGGGCCATTTCTTTCGTCTGTTTCCTTGCGCTACCTCGCAGACGCGGGAGACAGCGACAAAGTATAAAAAAAAAAAAAAAAAAAAAAAAAATATATATATATGTATATATATATATATATATATATATATATATATATATATATATATATATATATATATATATATATATATATATATATATATATGTACGACTGTAACTGGTGTGTATATATTACGTAGTTCTGGCTCCAGTGATGTAATGCAGTGAGGTTAGACACATCTTGGGTGTAGATTGGATTAGGTAGACCCCAGTTAGGTAGACCCAATTTAGATAGACCCTAATTTAGGTAGACCCTATTTAGGTAGACCCCATTTAGACAGACCCCATTTAGGTAGACCCCATTTAGGTAGACCCTCATTTAGGTAGACCCTC
Organism: Panulirus ornatus; assembly: GCF_036320965.1. Taxonomy (NCBI): domain Eukaryota; kingdom Metazoa; phylum Arthropoda; class Malacostraca; order Decapoda; family Palinuridae; genus Panulirus; species Panulirus ornatus. The sequence continues at coordinate 8,848,979 of NC_092290.1, read as the reverse complement.
ATTTAGGTAGACCCCATTTAGACAGACCCCATTTAGGTAGACCCTAATTTAGGTAGACCCCATTTAGACAGACCCCATTTAGGTAGACCCCATTTAGGTAGACCCCATTTAGGTAGACCCTATTTAGACCGTGTCCTGACGCACTTCACTTCGAACACCTAAAAATAGTCCTCCTCCTCCCGTCTACTCAGGAGGGGTCTTGGGGGGGGGGTCTGTGTCCCCTTTAGACAGAAGGTCTTCCCGTCACAATATGGCTGGACTCTGAGACCCCGCACTCCATTCCGTGACAGACAACGGACCATCATGTGAGGTGGGGTGGGTCGGAGAAACAGGAGGACCAAGGATGGTCCGTCTGTGAGTGAGTGAGTCTCGGGGAGGAGCAGGAGGACCAAGGATGGTCCGTCTGTGAGTGAGTGAGTCTCGGGGAGAAACTGGAGGACCAAGGATGGTCCGTCTGTGAGTGAGTGAGTCTCGGGGAGGAGCAGGAGGACCAAGGATGGTCCGTCTGTGAGTGAGTGAGTCTCGGGGAGGAGCAGGAGGACCAAGGATGGTCCGTCTGTGAGTGAGTGAGTCTCGGGGAGAAACTGGAGGACCAAGGATGGTCCGTCTGTGAGTGAGTGAGTCTCGGGGAGGAGCAGGAGGACCAAGGATGGTCCGTCTGTGAGTGAGTAAGTCTTGAGTATTTGTGTGTTTGATGATGTTTGTTTGTTAGCGTGTGAACGAGTGAATGGAAATGGTTTGTCACATTACGGACCATTGATTAGCTCGCTCCGTGTGTGTGTGTGTGTGTGTATGTGTGTATACACCTTCGCCAGTGGGTTTACACATGTCGTGAGAGACGAGCGCAGGTCCGTGGATGTGGAGGAGCAGTGTTTAGAACAGCTACCACGGCTATTCTTCGTACTGTCCCTGCCTCCTTCTGCTTCTCCTTCTCGTACTACTACTACTACTACTACTACTACTACTACTACTACTACTACTACTACTGCTACTGCTTCTACTACTACAGTCTCCTGCTTCTACTAACGCTAGTAAGTCGCGTATCCCTCGTTGCTTAAACCCCCTTCCACACACATCAAACTCCATTAATGGCCTCTTCCCTTACTGGGGTTGTAGTACAGCAACACACCCACAATCACCCGGTCGTAAATCATGGTCTAACTGCGACACTTCTAACTCACGTGATGAGATGGCCCATGTCAAGCAGGCGGGGGTTCGAACCTGGTCTCGAAGGGAAGAGGGGGGGGGGGGGGCGCTATTTTTAGCAGGGTCTGGGTGAGGAGGAGGAGGTAGGAGGGAGGAGGTCTTCAAAAATGGCCTCCAGACAGACCAGCACAAGAAGTGGTATATACACATGATGATCATTGTGACTACATTCTGCGTCAAGGTAATGCTCGAGGTCAGAGCGTTATTTGGCCTTTTTTTTTTTTTTAAATGCCTCTCTTTAAATGCCTCTCTCCTTTTTTTTTAAATGCCTCTCTTTAAATGCCTCTCTCCTTTTTTTAAAATGCCTCTCTTTAAATGCCTCTCTCCTTTTTTTAAAATGCCTCTCTTTAAATGCCTCTCTCCTTTTTTTTAAATGCCTCTTTAAATGCCTTTCTCCTTTTTTTTAAATGCCTCTCTCCTTTTTTAAATGCCTCTCTTTAAATGCCTCTCTTTTTTTTAAATGCCTCTCTTTAAATGCCTTTCTCCTTTTTTAAATGCCTCTCTTTAAATGCCTTTCTCCTTTTTTTTAAATGCCTCTCTTTAAATGCCTCTCTCCTTTTTTAAATGCCTCTTTAAATGCCTTTTTTTTTTAAATGCCTCTCTCCTTTTTTAAATGCCTCTCTTTAAATGCCTCTCTCTTTTTTTTAAAGAAAATCGGTCTAGAGATAATTATGACGTTATCAAATGAGTGTGTGGTAATGAATTGGTGTCACTGGTGAGTGATGTGTGTCATTATGTTCATGTTGTTATCACACAGTCATCAATGTGAGGATTTGGATTTGATGTCGTCATTGCTTTCATCATCATCATTATCATTATATCATTATCATTATCATTATCATTATCAATGGCTCTGGTGACCTATACAATTCACCATCATCAGTGGATCGATCTCTGATTGGGTGTCAGTCATCTCTACACACATTTGTAATCAAGGATGCGTTAAAAGTAGTTAGATAGTTTCAAGAAGGGTTAGGGGTAGTTAAAGGGTTAATGATGGTAGAGCCATCTCGGGTCAACTATGGTCATAAGGAAATAATCATGTTACGGACGTGTTTTGTATTGGTTCGTTTTTTCCCGAAATGTGGGTGTCTGGGGGGGAAGGGGGGCGTGATGAATGGCTCCAGAGAGAGAGAGAGAGAGAGAGAGAGAGAGAGAGAGAGAGAGAGAGAGAGACTCTCTTCCACAGGCCCCACGATTTCTGCATTTCTTGGAGAGGGGGGGCCTGATGAATGGCAGGGAGAGAGAGAGAGAGAGAGAGAGAGAGAGAGAGAGAGAGAGAGAGAGAGAGAGAGAGAGAGAGAGACTCTCTCTCTACCACAGGCCCCACGATTTCTGCGCCTCTTTTCAGATCTCTCACGTCTCCCTTTTACCGTCTCTCACTCGCCCTTCGTCACCCTTGAGAGAAACACCCATCTCATTATATCATCTCGTAGCACACAGCACAAATCCGATATACCATACTTATCTGTACCGAATATACCCTGAAATATATTCTAACTTATACTCCAAATTCCTCCAGCGTTCGTAGAATTTGATACTGCAATACATATCTTCTTATCAGCACTGAGGATAAGAGAAAAAGGGGACGACACTTGATTTAGTATGTAATTAGATACAGAAGATTATACCAAGTTGGTGTTGCAGAATAGAATTAATTACCAGAGCGAGAGTGGAAGATATGATGACATGATTCAGTCATTAAAGGTAGAATAAAGTGTATGTATGAAGGAATACACCAGAACTGAAAGTGGGGCAAGATATATATATATATATATATATATATATATATATATATATATATATATATATATATATATATATATATAAAAGTATTTTGACAGAATATATGCGTCATGGACAGTGACGTAAAGGTATTAAAGAATATTAACACTTCATTACTTTAAATGAAAAAAATTTGGGATTCACAATTACTTCAGTACTTAGATTTTTCTTTCTTTTTAGACTTCACTTTTCTGAAGTACATAACCAAACTTTTCTTAAGTACATAACCAGAGAAAATATTATATTTACAGTTACTTTTTTTTCTTGTTCCCAAAGACAATCTTTTTTTGTTTTTTTATTTGCTCGTGACACGGAAGGTGGCTGCAGGAACATACGAACATGACAATCATATTCCTGTCTGCAATTAACAAGACATTTAGAAAAAGAAACACTCAAAAAAAAAGTCCATTTTTCTCCCATAGTATAGCTTAACAAAACTCAAAGTCATTAAGATTCGCAGTACTTGAATGTAATCAAAAGTAATTCCCCCTCCCAAAAATCATCTTTGTAAGGTAACAAATAAGTATTGCTGTACTTCCTGGGGTCTTGTTATCTTCCTCAGAGCGTGTACATATTGCATATTGCATCTACATATTACATTCAGTCATCAAACATCTCATAAGACGAGGACAATCCGGTAATAGACTTGTCCCTGGATGCGACGCGACGACACAGGGTATATTTTTAACTCCGTGACCCCCCCCCTCATTCTCGCCGTTTTCTCTTGGCCTTGAGGGAGGTGGTTTGTTCGGGGGAAGAGCCCGCCCGCCCGCCAAGGGACGTCATTAACCCCGGGTCACGCTATCCACTTATTGCCCTCCCGAACACCGCCGCTTTGTGACGCGGTTTTATTGAACCTCCGTACTGCAGTCTTTTGTGGTATGTGAAGCATATTCGCATGTCTGTGTTCGTACGTTGGTGTTTCGTATTTGTGTATTTGTTTCAATCATCTCCATTTCCGCATCAGTTACGATAATCATTTTGCGTATTTGAATAGTATCGTGTTATACATACAGACTTTATGTTATATATACATATTTTCACCATATATATATATATATATATATATATATATATATATATATATATATATATATATATATATATATATATATATATATTTCATTGTGCCATTATATAGATGTATACTAGTGTATTATATATATATTTGTTCGAATATTAAAAGGTTATGTATAAGTGTATTTGTGTGTATAATGTTGTATGGGCATAGATAGGTTCTAATTACTCTGTCATCGAATCCAACACCATAAATTATTTAATGACTGCGTTCCTTTTTTGTTGATACGACTCATGTAAATATAAGGTAGCATCATATACTAAACTGCTATGTACTTTGGTCAGCTTTTTTGGTATGAAATACTTTACGAAAATTGTTTCATTACTTTTAAGTTTGTTTAAGAACCCTTGAGGTTAAGGTAGGTAGTTTGGTGGGTTTTTTTTCCCCAATTTTTACTCATTCATGGAAAGAGATTGTTATTTCTTTTATGGTGCTTTTAAAGTTGCCACATGAAGAACTGAACCCTCATATTGGTTTAGTTCGAGTGTATTGCCTGCACGCACGAGTGTGTGAGGTACAGATGGAAGGAGCTTTGGAATGAATGACTCAAACTGGACGTAATTTACTGTTCTGATAAATGATTTCCCTTCGGTCCCTCTTTCTTCGTCATTTCCTCCCCTCCCTTTCTACCCTCTCCTCTCTCTCTCTCTCCACTCCCTCCCCACATCTACCTTTTCCTCCCCTTGCTAAATACACGTTCACAACCCCTTGTTACAGTAGGTTACGTA
>NC_092290.1:8834182-8836682 GCF_036320965.1 Panulirus ornatus | reverse complement strand
CCCTTCTTTGCAAGGAAGAGGATTCGACCCCAGGGAAGCTCAAGCCTCCCCACCCAAAAACTGTTGACAGCCGAGCCACCGCTGTGTCGACGTGGGCTTCGAGTGAGGTGAGGGACGGTGGCCCCCCCAAAATGGAAGAGTAATACCAAGGGCGTGTCACTACTTCACAAGGCCCAGCCAGCCAGGAGATACTGTGTTTGACCACGGTGTTCAACTGTTTACGGAGAACGCTCCGCTGTTTGTCTAAGACTTGATTGACGTCCACACTCACGGTCAAGGAGGAGAACTGCTGTTAGATGTCTTGAGGAATGAGTGTGTCGTGCATGTATCAGGGTGGGACCATCTGTGGCTTAACTGTGGTTCTAAGTGGGACTCAAACACGATTGGGTAGGGGGCAATAGACTGAGTTTTTTTTATTTTTTTTCATGTAGATCAAAGAAGAGGAGGGATCTATGTGGATGATGTGAGGGGATGGGGTGTTTACCCCTTGACCAAATACGTGTGGGAGTCGTGGTTTGGGATGTGTTCGCGTATAGTGGAGGACCAAAATGCCCTCCTGTATATGTATATGTGTTTGGCTAATATGGAGGGGGTTTTGGGGCCCTTTGATAGCAGAGGGTCCAATCCCTGGGCACGACGGTTCGATCCCAGGGCCTGACGGTACGATCCCAGGGCCTGACGGTACGACCTTTGAGTACGACGGTACGACTCTTCAGCACAAGGATATGATCGTTGAGCACGATGTTGCGACCCGTGAGCACGACGGTGCGACCCCTTGAGCACGACGGTGCGACGCTTGAGCACGACGGTACGACCCTTGAGCACGACGATACGACCCTTGAGCACGACGATACGACCTTTGAGCACGACGGTACGACCCTCGATCACGACTATACGACCCTTGAGCACGATGATACGACCTTCGATCACGTCTATACGACCCTCGATCACGACTATGCGACCCTTGAGCACGACGGTACGACCTCTTGAGCACGACTATACGACCTCGTGGATAAGATAGCCTCTATCCCTTTGAACCTGACCTCTAAGGAAGGCCAGGTCGTCATACCCAAGGGTCGTACTGGTATGCCCCCCAAAAAAACCCCATACAGGTCGTCCTGAAGACTCGTATCTCATCCACACCTCATGAGATTCGAACCCCGGGTCTGATGAAAACACCCACGCCTCCAGCCGTCTCTTATCCTCACAACGAACCTAGTTTCTGGTCATCACTGACTCGACCAAACGGAGAGAATAAAATTGATCCGAAACTGGTCATTATTGTCTCGGGTTTCCAACCCTGGACAAGACCTGAGGTTGAGGGGGTCCAGGATGCCACTCAGCCACAGAGGCTTGCCTGGCGACGCTGTTGCTGGATATACAGGATCGCAAAATTACTTTGAATTACTTCGTCAGGTTTGGATAGGGTGGGTGTGTACAGTTTTAGGGCCAGGTATGTAAGGTAATCCATATATTTGGTTTACCAAATGGCGTCCCAGCTTCGTCTCTTCGATGTATATCAACTGACTGTTATATTTCTCTCTTGTGTCTCCCCTGATGATGTGATTATTACACGAAAGTGCACTTGGGAACTTTTCGTGTTTCATTTTCCCCGTGGACTCATAGAAATATCTTGATCACGCGCAAAATTGTGCTCCTTTCCAATATATATATATATATATATATATATATATATATATATATATATTCTTCTTTGGTTCTCTAGTTAATAATAGATAGTCGATCGATCTTTTCTATCTATCTATCTATACATATCTACATATGTCTATCTATCTGTATCATCACATGGACTAATTCATCGAAGAATGCTACGTCAGCGACCTTTTTAATTACCATAGTGATTAAAGATGGTAATTAAAGAACCTATGATTGAAGACATCAAAGAATTATACTAACAGTTATATATTTCAGGCCATCTTTTTATACCACCAGAGACCCTAATTAACCCCCAACAGGTGTGCACTAACGAGCAGTTCCAGGTATTTGGTCGACCTGCAGAGTTTGGTGGGAGTCGAGCCCCAGCCATTGGTCCTCCTCCTCCTCCTTCTCCCCTGACGTCACATTGACGTCATGAGTGTCCGGCCACCCGTCATGACGTCACCAGAATGGCCATTCCCCCCCCTCCCCCCCATCTTGCTAGTCTTACGTATTAGATTTTAAACTGATTTGTTAAAGATGAACTAATGTGTCTGTCTTTCTAATAGTGTAATAGATTTTAGAACAGTTAGCTGAAGGGTCGTTACCTGTCGTGCTCAAGGGTCGTTACCTGTCGTGCTCAAGGGTCGTGCTCAAGGGTCGTCCCGTCGTGTTCAAGGGTCGTACCCGTCGTGCTCAAGGGTCGCACCATCGTGCTCAAGGGTCGTACCGTCGTGCTCAAGGGTCGTACCGTCGTGCTCAAGGGTCGTACCGTCGTACTCAAGGGTCGTACCGTCGTGCTCGAGGGTCGTAACCATCGTGCTCAAGGGTCGTACCCGTCGTG
>NC_092290.1:8806682-8829182 GCF_036320965.1 Panulirus ornatus | reverse complement strand
CAATTATTGGGTAATTCATTACTCCGGTAATCTGGGAAATATTCGAAGGTCGTTCATTGTTTACGTCCAATATGGAATACCCGGATCTGACGTCATCTCCGTCCACGTCCAAGATGGCGCTTGTTGACAGGAATACCCGGGTCTGACGTCATCTCCGTCCACGTCCAAGATGGCGCTTGTTGACAGGAATACCCGGATCTGACGTCATCTCCGTCCACGTCCAAGATGGCGCGTGTAATCAACAATACACAAATGAGACACATCACCCAAAATCATATATATATATTTCTGTTTTCTGCTCCTTAATGTATATTTCTGAAGATACCTAATATTGCTAGAATTATTAACAAGTTAAAAATACTCCCCATTTATCTATTTCCCCATTTCTGTATTTCATCTATTTTGCTTTAATTCCCCATTTATCTATTTCTGCTTCATATTTTGCTTATATATTTCAAGTATTTTGCTTTAATTTCCCATTTATCTATTTCCCCTTCTTATATTTCTTATATATTTCTTATATTTTTTGCTTTAATTCCCCATATATATCTATTTCCCCACTCTATATTTCGTATATATATTTCATCAATTTCACTATAACTTCCACTTATCTATTTCCCCATCCTATATTTCGTATATATATTTCATCTATTTTACTATAACTTCCCATTTGTCTATTTCCCCATGCTATATTTCACTCTGACCAGCTCTCTCTCTCTCTCTCTCTCTCTCTCTCTCTCTCTCTCTCGCCTGGTTTACTGGTGGGTGATGGTAAGTGCCCCGTACATATTGGGGTCTATGGCCCTTGAGCACGACGGTACGACCCTTGAGCACGACGGTACGACCCTTGAGCACGACGGTACGACCCTTGAACACGACGGTACGACCATTGAGCACGACGATACGACCCTTGAGCACGACGGTACGACCCTTGAGCACGACGGTACGACCCTTGACCACGGTGGTAAGATCCTTGAGCACGACGGTACGACCCTTGAGCACGACGGTACGACCCTTGGGTTAATATTAACAAGTGGCATTTGACCTAACCCTTCACCGTGAGGTCAAAGTCCAGCCCCACCACATCACAGTGATCCAACTTGTCGTTGATTGGGTTAACGAATATACGCAGTTTCCCCAATCTCGTTGGCGATTGGCTGAGTGGTTTATTTTGCTCACAGCTCATTGGCTGATCCCTAACGTCTTGGCTGTTGCTGACGATTGGTTCTCGACATCTTCCCTCGTTAACGACTAGTTATTTCAACGTTTTAACGACGAACGTCAAGAAAATAAGACACAGAAATAACTTTGCGACGAACACCGAAATTCTCGTTTTCTAACATCGACTCAAAACAGCGCAATGGGAGACTTCACTAGATTTCTTTTCTTCATCATGATTACGTCTTCTTCATCTTTTTTTTTCATTTATTATTTCTTACGACAGAGGGAGTCTCACTCCCATTACTCTGTCGTAGTGTTATGATTACGACTCCGCTTAAATCATGGAAGTTTGCGACGGTGTGTTACGACACGACGCGAAGCGACGGTGTGTTACTTACGACACGACGCGACGGTTTGTTACTTACGACGCAACGGTGTGTTACTTACGACACGACGCGACGGTTTGTTACTTACGACGCAACGGTGTGTTACTTACGACACGACGCAACGGTGTGTTACGACACGACGCGACGGTGTGTTACGACGCAACGGTGTGTTACTTACGACACGACACGACGCGACGGTGTGTTACTTACGACACAACGCGACGCTATGAAAACTATGTCGTGCTTACGACCAGTCGTATCTGCTTTCATGGAAATGGTAACGTTGTCTTTTCGTAACGTGATGATGTGTTGACGTAACACTGTCTGGTGGTAGCGTCCGTGTTTGCGTTTGCTTGGCTGGCACCACTTGTTATGTGGTTGGTTGACTATGTTGTATGATGCTGCTATGTGACAGCATAATGCTATATGCTGCTATGTGGTTGGTTAACAGCATAATGCTATATGCTGCTATGTGGTTGGTTGACAGCATAATGCTATATGCTGCTATGTGGTTGGTTAACAGCATAATGCTATATGCTGCTATGTGGTTGGTTGACAGCATAATGCTATATGCTGCTATGTGGTTGGTTGACAGCATAATGCTATATGCTGCTATGTGGTTGGTTGACAGCATAATGCTATATGCTGCTATGTGGTTGGTTGACAGCATAATGCTATATGCTGCTATGTGGTTGGTTGACAGCATAATGCTATATGCTGCTATGTGGTTGGTTAACAGCATAATGCTATATGCTGCTATGTGGTTGGTTGACAGCATAATGCTATATGCTGCTATGTGGTTGGTTGACAGCATAATGCTATATGCTGCTATGTGGTTGGTTGACAGCATAATGCTATATGCTGCTATGTGGTTGGTTAACAGCATAATGCTATATGCTGCTATGTGGTTGGTTGACAGCATAATGCTATATGCTGCTATGTGGTTGGTTAACAGCATAATGCTATATGCTGCTATATTTTCTGTAAAAGTATAAGTACATTAACTTATAAAAGTGATGTGGTCAGATGTACTACAGTGAAGTGGGGTTGTCTTTTCTTATAACAATCGAAATGTTTCCCTAGCTTAATATTTTTTTTTTTTTTTTTTATACTTTGTCGCTGTCTCCCGCGTTTGCGAGGTAGCGCAAGGAAACAGACGAAAGAAATGGCCCAACCCCCCCCCCCCCCATACACATGTACATACACACGTCCACACACAGAAATATACATACCTACACAGCTTTCCATGGTTTACCCCGGACGCTTCACATGCCTTGATTCAATCCACTGACAGCACGTCAACCCCTGTATACCACATCGCTCCAATTCACTCTATTCCTTGCCCTCCTTTCACCCTCCTGCATGTTCAGGCCCCGATCACACAAAATCCTTTTCACTCCATCTTTCCACCTCCAATTTGGTCTCCCTCTTCTCCTCGTTCCCTCCACCTCCGACACATATATCCTCTTGGTCAATCTTTCCTCACTCATTCTCTCCATGTGCCCAGACCATTTCAAAACACCCTCTTCTGCTCTCTCAACCACGCTCTTTTTATTTCCACACATCTCTCTTACCCTTACGTTACTTACTCGATCAAACCACCTCACACCACACATTGTCCTCAAACATCTCATTTCCAGCACATCCATCCTCCTGCGCACAACTCTATCCATAGCCCACGCCTCGCAACCATACAACATTGTTGGAACCACTATTCCTTCAAACATACCCATTTTTGCTTTCCGAGATAATGTTCTCGACTTCCACACATTTTTCAAGGCTCCCAAAATTTTCGCCCCCTCCCCCACCCTATGATCCACTTCCGCTTCCATGGTTCCATCCGCTGACAGATCCACTCCCAGATATCTAAAACACTTCACTTCCTCCAGTTTTTCTCCATTCAAACTCACCTCCCAATTGACTTGACCCTCAACCCTACTGTACCTAATAACCTTGCTCTTATTCACATTTACTCTTAACTTTCTTCTTCCACACACTTTACCAAACTCCGTCACCAGCTTCTGCAGTTTCTCACATGAATCCGCCACCAGCGCTGTATCATCAGCGAACAACAACTGACTCACTTCCCAAGCTCTCTCATCCCCAACAGACTTCATACTTGCCCCTCTTTCCAAGACTCTTGCATTTACCTCCCTAACAACCCCATCCATAAACAAATTAAACAACCATGGAGACATCACACACCCCTGCCGCAAACCTACATTCACTGAGAACCAATCACTTTCCTCTCTTCCTACACGTACACATGCCTTACATCCTCGATAAAAACTTTTCACTGCTTCTAACAACTTGCCTCCCACACCATATATTCTTAATACATATATATACATATATATATATATATATATATATATATATATATATATATATATATATATATATATATAGCCCAGGGGGAGACTAAACAGATTATTTTAGTTACTCCAGAGAAAAAATGAATTTGAAGGAAAAAAAACAGTTTGAATAGAAAAACTCAAGACATCAGAACAGGAAATTCACCAGCGGTAGAAAACGGGTGGTGGGCTGTGCATGATTACAATGCTGCGGAAGAATCTCTCTCTCTCTCTCTCTCTCTCTCTCTCTCTGGTTTTGCTTTTTGCTCAAAGAAAAAAAGAAAAGAGTTAAAACTTTACGTTATATTTTCCTCACATCGTCAAGTCTTGGTGTAACGGTTATCGCTACTGACAGTGACGCATGCGCGGGCCGCCCGGGGTCAGGGGGCGTATAGGTTCGAATCCTAGTCTCGGTAGTCGGTCCAAAGTTCACCCCAGTTGTTCATCCTTCAGGTGGGGAGTTGGTGGATGAAATGGATACATAGCATACGCTAGGATATATATATATATATATATATATATATATATATATATATATATATATATATATATATATATATATTCGATGTATATTAACGGACTTATATTTCTCTTTTGTGTCTCCCCTGATGATGTGATTATTACACGAAAGTGCACTTGGGAACTTATAGTGTTTCATATAAATGAAATGATTTTGATATGATTGATTTACAAGATGATTAATTTTGACCGATTTAGAAATTTTATCAGATGGGGAAAGACTTACTCATTTCAATTCGGTTATTCCACTCTCTAGTGTCTTGCCAATTATCATTCAATATAATAAACATCCTTTTTTCTGTCCATTAATGATCTTTTATTCCCCCCATGATCAATATGGATAAAGAAAACGGTAGATTTTAAACAGGTCATGTCCACTCCATCTCTCACTCATGCGATTCTGTGACAGTGACCCCCCCCCCCCCCCTCCATTTCCCCCACTCGAAGGGAAGCCGAAGACAGGGTCGGACAAGACGAACACCCGCTGTCATGCTCTGTGTTTACCTTGCTAGTGTACCCAGGTAAACACCAGCATCACCATGTGTACATGGTAAGTGTAGTGTACACAGAGAGTCACCTTGAGCCCGTTGTAGAAATTTCATGACTGTTTATATATATATATATATATATATATATATATATATATATATATATATATATATATATATATATATATATCAGAAATATAAGACTCACATACGAGATGAAATCTAACATTAAAAACTTGCACGAAGAATAAAAGAGTGCAATATATATATATATATATATATATATATATATATATATATATATATATATATATATGCAAATTAACTCCATCTTTAACTATGGTTTGTGTAGGAGTGGCTGAAGGAGGAACAAGGCGTTGAATGGCCTTGATAAATGGCGATAAAGACTTTGAGATAAGATGGGAGACCCATTATCAATATATGCATCATAATTCTCATAATCAATTTTTGTGATTATTCTCTTATGATCGTCATTGTATATCTTAATTATCTTGGGTAATTACCCGTCATTGTCTTAATTACCTTGGAATCGTAATGGGTACTCGAGTGTGATTTTTGATGCCTCTATGATCCAGTCATTTGCTTAACAGCTTTGGGAGTGGTTACACATCGTTACATCTGGGTTGATTATCAAAGTAGCATTTCCATTCTCTGAAGGGATTACCACACAGTGTGTGTAATGACATAGATTACTACACACCGTGCGTGATTACATATAAACTCACATAGTGTCTCATAATTGTATTGCTGTGCTGGTGTGTGTGTTTTACAAGGTAACTGGTTGTCAATGATAGATCATGTAGAAGTGTTTTGATCGGTGTAATAGATGGTTTTGGCTTGTTTGAATCGTACTGGCATAGTTTGAGCACGATGGTACGATCCTTGAGCACGACGGTACGACCCTTGAACACGACGGTACGACCCTTGAACTCGTCGGTACGACCCTTGAGCACGACGGTAGGATACAACCCTTGAGTACGACGGTGCGACCCTTGAGCACGACGGTACGACCCTTGAGCACGACGATACGACCCTTGAGCGCGACGGTACGATCCTTGAGCACGACGGTAGGATACGACCCCTGAGCACGACGGTACGACCCTTGAGCACGACGGTACGACCCTTGAGCACGACGGTACGACCCTTGAGCACGACGGTACGACCCTTGAGCACGATGACCTGCTGCCCTTTGACCCGAATGATCAATAGAAATCAGAGCGAGTGAAAACTTTGAGATGAAGTGAGCAATATGGCTCTGTTCGCTAGGTTGATGTACGCTTAGAATGTTACGACTTGCCTTTTGAGCGTGAAGGAACGCAGAGAGAGAGAGAGAGAGAGAGAGAGAGAGAGAGAGAGAGAGAGAGAGAGAGAGAGAGAGTCGTTGTTTAGGTCGGAAGTTGGAGGAGAAAGGGGCAGGGGCTGGGGGAGGGTGGCACACAGTGGAGTATTAAGCATTGTTTAGCGGCCTCGACGATGGAGTGGTTTCGTGGCGTAGTTAAGGGTAGTTAAGGGTTGGCCGGGGGGGGTGGTTAGGGTGATTAAAGGGAGACAAACGGTCGTGGACGAGTCGAAGTGGTAGTTGTGGCAGTGAGTAGCGCTATGGGTAGTTAGCTGAGGAGGAAATGATGACGTAGGGGGAGCTTCTGGGTCAACGGCTGGGTCACGCCTCGTTTACCGACCTCTAATTACCCACACACACACACACACACACACACACACACACACATACACACACAGAACGCGTCTTTCCTCACGTTGTCTTCATTGTGGTGTGTGTGTGTGTGTGTGTGTTGGAGGGGCAGTAATGGGGGTTTCCTATTGACGTGTCGTTCCCTCCTTTCCACCCCTTCCCTCCCTAGCTTGTTACCCTCCCCTTCCCCATTCCTCAGTGGTTCCGTCAACAGATGGATCCCATGTAACACATCGAGGTATTGAAAAAGATATTAAACCAGTAACACCCTAAAATTAAGGTGTTTTAGATTGAGTTCTTTAATGTCAACTGACCTAAAATTAAGGTGTTTTAAACTTAGTTCCTCAATGTAAAGTGACCTAAAATTAAGGTGTTTTAAACTTAGTACCTCAGTGTCAACTGACCTAAAATTAAGGTGTTTTAAACTTAGTACTTCAGTGTCAACTGACCTAAAATTAAGGTGTTTTAAACTTAGTACCTCATTGTCAGCTGACCTAAAATTAAGTTGTTTTGAACTTAGTACCTCAATATCACTTCAGTATTTAGACAATGAGAACTCTAGATACTCAGATGTTTTCGTCCTGGTTCATTTCTATATACGGGTCAGAAAGTCGTGTACCATTTCTATGTACGGGTCAGAAAATCGTGTACCATTTCTATATACGGGTCAGAAAATCGTGTACCATTCCCCCCTACGGTCGAAGTTCGAAGCTTCATCATAATCGCTCAACCTTTGAACCTTTACTTTCAACCCTCCATCATTTCCTTTCAACCAGCACAGGTTCGACGCTCATCATCATCATCATCATCATCATCATCTTCATCATCATCATCATCATCATCATCATCATCATCATCTTCATCATCATCATCTTCATCTTCGTCATTGTCAGGTTAATGGTGAAGTGAACCATTTGTTTCGACCCCTTTGAGCAAGATGGTTCGACCCCAGGGTTTGATGATGGCCTTGTTTCTCAGCTGACCCTACTTCAGGGTTAGATCCTAAGACAGGTCAACAAACCCAAGGGTCGTACCGTCGTGTTCAAGGGTCGTACCATCGTGTGCAAGGGGTCGTACCGTCGTGCTCAGGGGTCGTATCGTCGTGTGCAAGGGTCGTACTGTCGTGCTCAGGGGTCTATCGTCGTGTTCAAAGGTCGTACCGTCGTGCTCAGGGGTCGTATCGTCGTGTTCAAAGGATCGTACCGTCGTTCTGTAAGGGTCGTACCATACCGTCGTGTTCAAAGGGTCGTACCATACCGTCGTGTTCAAAGGGTCGTCCCATACCGTCGTGTTCAAAGGGTCGTACCATATCGTCGTGTTCAAAGAGTCGTACCGTCGTGTTCCAAGGGTCGTACGATCGTGTTCAAAGGAGTCGTACCCTCGTCCTCGATGGTCGTAAAGTCGTACTCAAAGGTTTAAGGATCAGAGGACGTGTCGTTCATGAAGTAAATCAGTAAACAAATTATGGATATCCATGATATTAACTCGGGTCATTAACCTTCCCCCATATACATTAACAAGGTCGTACCTTGGCCAGTGTGTAAATGATTACCGTGTGTGTAATTACGTCAATAATTACATTTACGTCGGAATTACCTGGCGTGGAAATTACACAGAGATAAATGATGTATTAAGTTAATTATTTATATGACTGTTTAGATGTACAGAAATGAATATCACGGGGGGGTGGGGGGAAGAGAGGAAGTTCATGTAATGAGAAATGTAATTAGTTCATTCAGAATGTGTAATCATGTAATGTAATTAGGTCATTCAGAATGTAATCATGTAATGTAAAAATGTAATTATGAGTTGACTGATTCAACTCAACTTTTTTATTCATATTTCTTTTTTTTTCTTCTCTTGAAATCATGAACTCCTGTTGATATTTCTCGTGAGCTTACGACCCTTGAGCACGACGGTACGACCCTTGAGCACGACGGTACGACCCTTGAGCACGACGGTACGACCCTTGAACACGACGGTACAACCTTTGAATACGACGATACGACCCTTGAGCACGACGGTACGACCCTTGAGCACGACGGTACGACCCTTGAGCACGACTTTACACGTACGACCCTTGAACACGACGGTACAACCTTTGAATACGACGATACGACCCTTGAACACGACTTTACGACCCTTGAACGCGACTTTCCGACCCTTGAACACGACTTTACGACCCTTGAGCACGACTTTACGACCCTTGAATATGATGGCGTTGCCCTTGACCTGATCTCTCAAGGGCCATACCCAAGGGCAGGCCTTACTGCTGTGCTCAAGGGTCGCACTGTACTCCTCAGAGATGGCGCACCGTCGTACTTGTAAGGTCGACACGTCGTGCTCACGAATCGTGCCGTCGCCCTAAAAGGGGTTCCCGGGGCGCGGGGGGGGGGGGGGTAGTCATCCCTTAAATCATAAAAAAAGCAGTGTCTGGCATCTCTCACGAGGGAGAGATGCCATCAACTCCATTACGACTGAATGACACTTTGTCGTTACTTTCTTCCTTTCCCTCCGCCACCACGCAAAGCCATCACCATCACAACACCGCCACAAACAGCTTCCTTGATCACTGCTAATGCAGGTATCATCTTCGTAATGTGTACACCACCCCAGGGAGGGGGTGTCATTGGAAAACAAATAGGTTTTGTGGAGGTTTTTGTATTGACACCACCGATAATTGTGGTGGTTACGCCTTTTGAACGTTATGACTTGTTTAGGGTACACACACACACACACACAAGGGCCTCCAGGGTGTATCGGTTAGCGTTGCTGACTATGATCAAGCACGGGCCTGCCCAGGGTCGGATCTGTATGGGTTCGAATCCTAGACGCGGCCAGTTGGCCCACACTCAACCCAGGTGTTCATCCTCCCTCTTCCTCGCCGTCAGCTTCAGTAGGTCTTCTATAGGTACCTGCTCCTTCGTCAGGTGGGTCCTTATCCTCCCTCTTCCTCGCCATCAGCTTCAGTAGGTCTTCTATAGGTACCTGCTCCTTCGTCAGGTGGGTCCTTATCCTCCCTCTTCCTCGCCATCAGCTTCAGTAGGTCTTCTATAGGTACCTGCTCCTTCGTCAGGTGGGTCTTCATCCTCACTCTTCCTCGCCGTCAGCTTCAGTAGGTCTTCTATAGGTACCTGCTCCTTCGTCAGGTGGGTCCTTATCCTCCCTCTTCCTCGCCATCAGCTTCAGTAGGTCTTCTATAGGTACCTGCTCCTTCGTCAGGTGGGTCCTTATCCTCCCTCTTCCTCGCCATCAGCTTCAGTAGGTCTTCTATAGGTACCTGCTCCTTCGTCAGGTGGGTCTTCATCCTCACTCTTCCTCGCCGTCAGCTTCAGTAGGTCTTCTATAGGTACCTGCTCCTTCGTCAGGTGGGTCTTCATCCTCACTCTTCCTCGCCGTCAGCTTCAGTAGGTCTTCTATAGGTACCTGCTCCTTCGTCAGGTGGGTCCTTATCCTCCCTCTTCCTCGCCATCAGCTTCAGTAGGTCTTCTATAGGTACCTGCTCCTTCGTCAGGTGGGTCCTTATCCTCCCTCTTCCTCGCCATCAGCTTCAGTAGGTCTTCTATAGGTACCTGCTCCTTCGTCAGGTGGGTCCTTATCCTCCCTCTTCCTCGCCATCAGCTTCAGTAGGTCTTCTATAGGTACCTGCTCCTTCGTCAGGTGGGTCCTTATCCTCCCTCTTCCTCGCCATCAGCTTCAGTAGGTCTTCTATAGGTACCTGCTCCTTCGTCAGGTGGGTCTTCATCCTCACTCTTCCTCGCCGTCAGCTTCAGTAGGTCTTCTATAGGTACCTGCTCCTTCGTCAGGTGGGTCTTCATCCTCACTCTTCCTCGCCGTCAGCTTCAGTAGGTCTTCTATAGGTACCTGCTCCTTCGTCAGGTGGGTCCTTATCCTCCCTCTTCCTCGCCATCAGCTTCAGTAGGTCTTCTATAGGTACCTGCTCCTTCGTCAGGTGGGTCCTTATCCGACACCTCTTCTCACCATCAGCTTAAGAGGGTCGTCTACAAGTACCTGTTCCTCCGTCAGGTGGGTCTTCATCCTCACTCTTCCTCGCCGTCAGCTTCAGTAGGTCTTCTATAGGTACCTGCTCCTTCGTCAGGTGGGTCCTTATCCTCCCTCTTCCTCGCCATCAGCTTCAGTAGGTCTTCTATAGGTACCTGCTCCTTCGTCAGGTGGGTCCTTATCCTCCCTCTTCCTCGCCATCAGCTTCAGTAGGTCTTCTATAGGTACCTGCTCCTTCGTCAGGTGGGTCCTTATCCTCCCTCTTCCTCGCCATCAGCTTCAGTAGGTCTTCTATAGGTACCTGCTCCTTCGTCAGGTGGGTCTTCATCCTCACTCTTCCTCGCCGTCAGCTTCAGTAGGTCTTCTATAGGTACCTGCTCCTTCGTCAGGTGGGTCCTTATCCTCCCTCTTCCTCGCCATCAGCTTCAGTAGGTCTTCTATAGGTACCTGCTCCTTCGTCAGGTGGGTCTTCATCCTCACTCTTCCTCGCCGTCAGCTTCAGTAGGTCTTCTATAGGTACCTGCTCCTTCGTCAGGTGGGTCCTTATCCTCCCTCTTCCTCGCCATCAGCTTCAGTAGGTCTTCTATAGGTACCTGCTCCTTCGTCAGGTGGGTCCTTATCCTCCCTCTTCCTCGCCATCAGCATTAATTGGTCTTCTACAGGTAAGTATTCCTTCGTCAGGTGTGTCCTCATACTCAGTCTTCTTCACCATCAGCTTAAGAGGGTCGTCTACAAGTACCTGTTCCTCCGTCAGGTAGGTCTTTATCCATACTCTTCCTCGCCGTCAGCTTCAGTAGGTCTTCTATAGGTACCTGCTCCTTCGTCAGGTGGGTCCTTATCCTCCCTCTTCCTCGCCATCAGCTTCAGTAGGTCTTCTATAGGTACCTGCTCCTTCGTCAGGTGGGTCCTTATCCTCCCTCTTCCTCGCCATCAGCTTCAGTAGGTCTTCTATAGGTACCTGCTCCTTCGTCAGGTGGGTCCTTATCCTCCCTCTTCCTCGCCATCAGCTTCAGTAGGTCTTCTATAGGTACCTGCTCCTTCGTCAGGTGGGTCTTTATCCACACTCTTCCTCGCCATCAGCTTCAGTAGGTCTTCTATAGGTACCTGCTCCTTCGTCAGGTGGGTCCTTATCCTCCCTCTTCCTCGCCATCAGCATTAATAGGTCTTCTACAGGTACCTACTCCTTCGTCAGGTGGGTCCTTATCCTCACTCTTCCTCCCCATCAGCATTAATTGGTCTTCTACAGGTAAGTATTCCTTCGTCAGGTGTGTCCTCATACTCAGTCTTCTTCACCATCAGCTTAAGAGGGTCGTCTACAAGTACCTGTTCCTCCGTCAGGTGGGTCTTCATCCTCACTCTTCCTCGCCGTCAGCTTCAGTAGGTCATCTACAGGTACCTGCTCCTTCGTCAGGTGGGTCCTCATCCTCACTCTTCCTCGCCGTCAACATGAGAAGGTCGTCTACAGGCACTTATGCCTTCTTCAGGTGGGTCCTGACCGACCCCTCCACTCTGGTTGACCCTCAACCTATGGAAGGAGCTGGGTCTCCATCAGCCCTGTTGCCTTCGAGAGACACTGCAGTTACAACAGGATTTACGGCGTTAGTAACCCATCTGTTGTCCCAACAGTGAAAGTAACAGTGGCGGATTACGGCACTTGAGTATTCAGGTCAAGTTAGGATCACTGTTCCTCTGCAGTGCTTTTGTTCAGGAGGACTTGATCTGGTTATAGCTGAATAGCAGCTAAAGTGGTAGCTGTGCAAGTCGAAGCGTTCTTCAGTGAAGATATAGCTGGTCGCTTAGCAGTGATGGGCGAAATGACAGTGAAAACTAGAGCGTCACTTGGGAGTTTCACTGTAAGATTGTGAACTTTTCCAAAATGTCGATTGTGTTTCAGTGCATGAACACAGAGGGAGAGCAAGTTCACCTCAGAGACGATTCGTTGGCACTGCTTGTGTCAGATGGCAGTGAAAGCAGTTCTCGCTGATCGCTGAAGGTCGATACAAGGTTGAGGAGGCTTGTACCGCTGGAGTTCATGCTTCCAGCCACGGTGCATGACAACAGGTACAAAACATGGTACTGAACACGACGATACGAACCCTCGAACACGACGGTACGAGCCCTTGAACTCGACTTTACGAACCCTTGACCACGACGGTACGAACCCTCGAACACGACGTTACGAACCCTTAAACACGACGGTACGAACCCTTGAACACGACTTTACGAACCCTTGAACACGATGGTACGAACCCTTGAACACGACTTTACGAACCCTTGAACACGACGGTACGAACCCTTGAACACGACGGTACGAACCCTTGAACACGACTTTACGAACCCTTGAACACGACGGTACGAACCCTCGAACACGACGGTACGAACCCTCGAACACAACGGTAAGAACCCTTGAGCACGACGGTACGAACCCTCGAACACGACTTTACGAACCTTTGAACACGACGGTACGAACCCTTGAACACGACGGAACGAACCCTTGAACACGACGGTACGAACCCTTTGAGTGTGATGGTTTGCCCCTTTGGCCCTTGGCCTTACCCTTAAAAGGATCAAGTCTGAGATGACTCCATCGTAACCAAGGGTTGTACCCTCGTGCTCAAGGGTCCTCCCGTCGTGCTCAAGGGTCGTCCCGTCGTGGTCAAGGGTCGTACCGTCGTGCTCAAGGGTCGTATCGTCGTGCTCAAGGGCCGTACCGTCGTGCTCAAGGGCCGTGCCGTCGTGGTCGAGGGTCGTACCGTCGTGCTCAAGGGCCGTACCGTCGTGCTCGAAGACCATACCGCCTTTGCTAATGGGGGATGAATTACCACATCTAAGAAGTTCCATCACAGTGAACAGGGGTTTAACTGAACAGCTGGAAGTCAAACCACTTTCGCATCCCGCGTGTGTGATCCTACGCATGGATTAATTGGCAGAATTCCTCCCTCCCTCCCTCCCTCATTCCCTCCCTCCCTCATTCCCTCCCTCATTCATCTGAGAACATGATTGTGTCTAGGGCAGTGCCCCTCGGCCCAGTGTACTTCACAGCTCTTGCGCGCTCACACGGATACACTGCAAGACTCTCCCTGCGAGTTCACTGATCTATTTTTTTTTCTTTTTTTTTTGAGTCGTATGTCTTTCCATGACTGAGTTATGAGGTTCTGATGCCATTTTCTTCATCAGCTGATGTTGTAGTGCTCGTGTGTTTCGTTTTCTTTCTGTGCGAGATGGTGTTTACGAAGGTACGACCCGTTGAGTACAACGGTACGACCCTTTGAGCACCGCTGAGGTCTTGCCTTCTAAGATATGGTATTTTGGCGTCTGACGTGACCCTCCTAAGAGGTCAGGTCAAAGATTTGTGCCACCATACCCCAAGGGTCGTACCGTCGTGCTCAAGGGGTCGTACCGTCGTGCTCAAGGGTTGTACCGTCGTGCTCAAGGGTTGTACCGTCGTGCTCAAGGGTTTTACATCGTGCTCAAGGGTTTTACCGTCGTGCTCAGTGGGTCGTACCGTCGTGCTCAAGGGTTGTACGTCGTGCTCAATGGTTGTACCGTCGTGCTCAAGGGGTCGTACCATCGTGCTCAAGGGGTCGTACCGTCGTGCTCAAGGGGCTCACCATCGTGTTCAAGGGGTTCACCATCGTGCTCAAGGGGCCTCACCGTCGTGCTCAAGGGCCTCACCATCGTGCTCAAGGGCCTCACCATCGTGCTCAAGGGCCCTCACCATCGTGCTCAAGGGCCCTCACCATCGTGCTCAAGGGCCTCACCATCGTGCTCAAGGGGCCCTCACCATCGTGCTCAAGGGGCCCTCACCGTCGTGCTCACCCCTCCTGCCAGATGAGCACCTCATGTGCTGGACCGCATCACCACCTCGATCCTCATCATGATCTGGATGAGCCATCGGCGCTCTACCTCCTCCTCCTCCTCCTTCTCCTTCTCCTCCTTCTCCTGCTCCTCCTTCCTCCTGAGCGTCGCCACCTGCCTCTCACCCATTCCTCTACCCTGTCATACCATCCTCACACCCAGTATGTCATCCAGTATACCCGTGTATGCTCGTCAGAGGAGGAAGAGGAGGAGGAGGTGATGTAGACTGAAGTGAGGATTGTACACCTGTGGAATCTTCGTGGCCTGTAGGTATATGTACCGCAAGGAGCGTCCCGCCCGAGGCTTGCGCAGGCCCCGTCCTTTGGCCGTCCCGCCGTGCGCAGCTCTGCTCCCTCTCTCTCTCTCTCTCTCTCTCTCTCTCTCTCTCTCTCTCTCTCTCTGTGTGGCTGCGCTCATCCGTAACGGAGGGGTGAGCGAGGAGGCTTCCTCCTCCTCTCTCTCCTCTCTCCATCGCTCTCACTGGCCCCTAACGGTGTGAGAAGGATCTTCCAGCTTCTCTGGGAAGTAGCGCGTCCAGCGTCTCTGGAAGTTGAAGAAGAACCCTCATCCAGCATCTTTGATTTTCCTGGAAATCATATATATATATATATATATATATATATATATATATATATATATATTGGAAAGGATCACAATTTTGCGCGTGATCAAGATATTCCTATGAGTCCACGGGGGAAATGTGTCTCCCCTGATGAGTGTGATTATTACACGAAAGTGCACTTGGGAACTTTTCGTGTTTCATTTTCCCCGTGGACTCATAGGAATATATATATATATATATATATATATATATATATATATATATATATATATATATATATATATATATATATATATATATATATATATATATATTTATATTTATTTTTTATTATACTTTGTCGCTGTCTCCCGCGTTTGCGAGGTAGCGCAAGGATGTCTCCCTTGACATCCCTTGATGGACGTGATTGAGGTATAATCAGCGCTTGGAGATAATAGCTTATCAAGTGTATTGCCTTCCCCATCCAGGGTCCGTGTACACTCATCAACCACACTTTGACCTCACACAGTTCCTGATGGATGGTCTTGTGGGGTCATGGAAGGGTTTTGTGGGAGAGGGGGCCATGGAAGGGTTTAGTGGGAGGAGGGGTCATGGAAGGGTTTAGTGTGAGAGGGGGTAATGGAAGGGGTTAGTGAGGGGTGGTCATGGAAGGGTTTAGTGAGGGGTAATGGGAGTGTTTGGTGGGAGAGGGGGGTCATGGAAGGGGTTAGTGAGGGGTGGTCATGGAAGGGTTTAGTGAGGGGGTCATGGAAGGGTTTAGTGAGGGGTGGTCATGGAAGGGTTTAGTGAGGGGGTCATGGAAGGGGTTAGTGAGGGGTAATGGGAGGGTTTAGTGGGAGAGGGGGGCCATGGAAGGGGTTAGTGAGGGGTGGTCATGGAAGGGTTTAGTGAGGGGGTCATGGAAGGGTTTAGTGAGGGGTAATGGGAGGGTTTAGTGGGAGAGGGGGGCCATGGAAGGGGTTAGTGAGGGGTGGTCATGGAAAGGGTTTAGTGAGGGGGGGTCATGGAAGGATTTTGGGGGGATGACCCGATGAGGGATGACCCGATTTCATCCATACCCCTCATTTTCCTCCTAAATGACCCCTCACGCCTTGATGCGTGGAGCTTCCGTCATGAGGTGAATATGACGATAAATGAGGAGTGATGAGAACACGAGTTGGATAATGAGGAAACTAATCTCTGTTTATCTAAGATAGTTGCAACACCCCCCCTCCCCTCCTTTCCCCTGTTATTGCCTGTTACTTACTGCTGTTACCTACTGCTGTTACCTTCTGCTGTTACCTACTGATGTTACCTACTGATGTTACCTACTGATGTTACCTTCTGCTGTTACCTTCTGCTGTTACCTACTGATGTTACCTTCTGCTTTTACCTACTGATGTTACCTTCTGCTGTTACCTTCTGCTGTTACCTACTGATGTTACCTACTGATGTTACCTACTGATGTTACCTTCTGCTGTTACCTTCTGCTGTTACCTACTGATGTTACCTTCTGCTTTTACCTACTGATGTTACCTTCTGCTGTTACCTTCTGCTGTTACCTACTGATGTTACCTACTGCTGTTACCTTCTGCTGTTACCTACTGATGTTACCTACTGCTGTTACCTACTGCTGTTACCTTCTGCTGTTACCTACTGATGTTACCTACTGATGTTACCTACTGATGTTACCTTACCTTCTGCTGTTACTTTCTGCTGTTACTTGCTGTTACCTTCTGCTGCTGTTACCTACTGCTGTTACTTGCTGTTAACTTGCGTAATGATGGTCCGTTCAACGAGGGGGTTTATTAGTGGACCGTTGTTGACCCTGTTTGTCTGTCTGTTGTCTGTTTGCCTGCGTGGATACCTTCTTGTTTACATGTGCAAGACAGACGAACAGGGAAGCCTGATTGGGTTGTCTGTGTTGAAAAACACACAAATAACTCAAGAATAATACTTAATACAATCTTCATATTTACATCATAGGTCCTCCTTTGTGCAAATGACTAACTCATTAGACTATGGTTGCGTTTAATTGCATAGATTTGCATATTAATGAGGAAAAGTGGACGCTTTTGCAAAGAAAAAAAAGTATTTCTTGAGGATTTCTGAGTGTTGGATCGTTCAAGTTTACGATATATATATATATATATATATATATATATATATATATATATATATATATATATATATATATATGTGTGTGTGTTAGGCACAGACAAATACAGTGAGAGTACAAATATGCAAATTAGTGACCTCATTTCGTATGCTGTATGCAAATTAATTAGCTCATTAGTGATTCCTTCAATTTGACATATAGTGGGACATTATACAACACAGGTACCTCCTCTTGGTCAATGTTGATACGTGTATTATACAACTGTTGTTAATTTCTGCTCGTGGCAAGTATTGTTAACTCCCTTGTGTTAATGTTAATGTTAAGTCGTGTTGTTATTTCGAGTCTTGTGGTTACTGTATTTTGCTGTTGTCAGTATGATGCTGCTGTTGTCAGTATGATGCTGCTGTTGTTGGTGTTGTCACTTGTTGTCACTCCCCACGTCCTTGGTGGAGAGGGAGAGAGAGAGAGAGAGAGAGAGAGAGAGAGAGAGAGAGAGAGAGAGAGAGAGAGAGAGAGAGAAGGGTGAGGGAGAAGAAGAAGAAGAAGAAGAAGAAGAAGAAGAAGAAGAAGAAGGAGGAAGAAGAAGAAAAAGGAGGATGAACAAGAAGGATGAAGAAGAAGAAGAAGAAGAAGAAGAAGAAGAAGAAGAAGAATGAAGAAGAAGAAGAAGAAGAAGAAGAAGAAAAGTTGGAAGAAGATCCTGAGGAGGCAGCATGAGAGGGAAGGGAGTTAGGGAGTGAAGGAGAAAGAAGGAGGAGGTAGGGAGGGAGGAAGAAGGAGGAAGGGAGGTAGGAAGGGAAGGTGTGTGAGTGTGAGGTTGTAAGAAAAAGGCAGTAATCTGTACCTGTGATGAAGACCACGATTGATGACCGTGGCAACGCATCAAGGCCACCCACCTCCTGACCTGCTGAGCCATCCCTCCATCAGGTCCCTCCTCTCTCTCTCTCTCTCTCTCTCTCTCTCTCTCTCTCTCTCTCTCTCTCTCTCTCTCTCTCTCTCCCTCCTTCTGGGGACTTCGGGTGTACACCACGAGTGTTTCTTCGCACACGCTCTTTGACGCCTGCTATGTTCCAGACCTCCTGCGCCTCGTCGGGTTCCCCCTCCTGGAGGAGTGGGACGCCCCTTTAGGGAGTGGCAGCTAGGCTTGGGGGGTCGTGTCTCCAGGTACCTCCTTCAGGATGATATGTCTTAGGCTAGACTTCTTTTGCTCCCTCCTTCCCCAAGGAGGCTTTTCTCCACTCCACTCACCTTCCCTTACACACTCCAACACCTCCTCCTCCAGTTTTCTTCGTCTTCGTTCACACCTCCTCCTCCAGTTTTCTTCGTCTTCGTCCACACCTCCTTCAGTTTTCTTCGTCTTCGTTCACACCTCCTTCAGTTTTCCTCGTCTTCGTTCACACCTCCTCCTTCAGTTTTCTTCGTCTTCGTTCACACCTCCTCCTTCAGTTTTCTTCGTCTTCGTTCACACCACCTCCTTCAGTTTTCTTCGTCTTCGTCCACACCTCCTCCAGTTTTCTTCGTCTTCGTTCACACCTCCTCCTTCAGTTTTCTTCGTCTGCCTTCCCTCGGAAGACCTGTCCATGTCCAGCATCATCATGTGTTTCTCGTGTACGCATCTTCCTCCCTCTTCCTCCTCCTCCTCCTCCTCCTCCTCTTCCTCTTCCTCTTCCTCTTCCTCTTCCTCCTCCTCCTCCTCCTCCTCCTCCTCCTCCTCCTCCTCCTCCTCCTCCCCCCCCCCCCCTCCCTACACCACTAGATCTCCAACCATCATGGCAGCCTCCCACTCTACTCCTACCCCCCCACTGCCCTCAGACCACACAGAGACGAAGGACCCCTTCAGAAAAACGACATTTTCTCCTTTATGGAGGAAGATTGTCATCATCCACAATCTCGCCTGGATATTTAAGACTCCCGAGCCATATTAGGAGCCCACGGTGACGCATAGGAGCCCACGGTGACGCATAGGAGCCCACGGTGACGCATAGGAGCCCATGGCGACCATAGGAGCCCAGAGTGACGCATAGGAGCCCACGGTGACGCATAGGAGCCCACGGCGACGCATAGGAGCCCAGGGTGACGCATAGGAGCCCACGGTGACGCATAGGAGCCCACGGCGACGCATAGGAGCCCATGACGACGCATAGGAGCCCAGGGTGACGCATAGGAGCCCACGGCGACGCATAGGAGCCCACGGTGACGCATAGGAGCCCACGGTGACGCATAGGAGCCCACGGTGACGCATAGGAGCCCACGGCGACGCATAGGAGCCCACGGCGACGCATAGGAGCCCACGGCGACGCATAGGAGCCCACGGTGACGCATAGGAGCCCACGGTGACGCATAGGAGCCCTCCTCCTCCTCCTCTTCCTCCTCTTCCTCCTCCTCCTCCTCCTCTTCCTCCTCTTCCTCCTCCTCCTCCTCCTCTTCCTCCTCTTCCTCCTCCTCCTCCTCCTCTTCCTCCTCCTCCTCCTTCCTCATCCTCCTCCTCCTCCTCCTCCTCCTCCTCCTCCTCCTCCTGTTTTCTGTTGCGTAGTATACCTGTCTAATCTGTGGCCTTCTGTTGCCTGTTGCTCAGTACACCTAGCCCGTCTGTTGCCCGTCTGTTGCTCGTCTGTTGCTCAGTTCACCTAGCCCGTCTGTTGCCGTCTGTTGCTCGTCTGTTGCTCAGTTCACCTGGCCCGTCTGTTGCCCGTCTGTTGCCCGTCTGTTGCTCAGTTCACCTGGCCCGTCTGTGACCACCATTGTGGGGGTTCTGTTCCACCCGTCCCTTTAAACCCCCCTTTGTTTATGGAGGGATATAAAGCGAGGGTTGTTAACGCTTCATAATGATCATAATGATGTTTCGAATCATCTCGTAACTGCCCAGTTCGTTGTTCATCTTAGGCGTCATGCTGTATATCTGTATAGTAGTAGTAGTAGTAGTAGTGGTAGATAGTAGTAGTAGTAGTAGATAGTAGTAGTAGTGGTAGATAGTAGTAGTAGTAGTAGTAGATAGTAGTGGTAGTTCCAGATGCAGGAGAAGCAGTATCAGATGTAGATGCGATAGTAGCAATAACCATAGCAGCTATAGCAGTCACCATAGCAGCTATAGCAGTCACCATAGCAGCTATAGCAGTCACCATAGCAGCTATAGCAGTCACCATAGCAGCTATAGCAGTCGCCATAGTAGCTATAGCAGTCACCATAGCAGCTATAGCAGTCACCATAGTAGCTATAGCAGTCACCATAGTAGCTATAGCAGTCACCATAGCAGCTATAGCAGTCACCATAGTAGCTATAGCAGTCACCATAGCAGCTATAGCAGTCACCATAGCAGCTATAGCAGTCACCATAGCAGCTATAGCAGTCACCATAGCAGCTATAGCAGTCACCATAGCAGCTATAGCAGTCACCATAGCAGAAATAGTAGGGGGAAAACACCCACATTAGCAGTAGTATGTACAACGGGAGGAGCAGTATATAAACTTTGGATCACTACCTGGTCGACGCGGTGGGGGCATTGAAGTCTCTCTCTCACGCATACACACACAATCTCTTTCACAAATACTCTCTCTCTCTCTCTCTCTCTCTCTCTCTCTCTCTCTCTCTCTCTCTCTCTCTCTCTCTCTCTCTCTCTCTCTCTCGTCTGTCTGTGGCATCTCATTCCCTCACCGCTTGTGCACCTCCTTCGTCCAACAGGGTGATCATGTGAGTGAGTTTCTCTCTTCCTCTTCCTCTTCCTTCCTCTTCCTCCTCCTCCTCCTCCTCCTCCTCCTCCTCCTCCTCCTCCTCTTCCTCCAGCGAGAGTCTTCTAAGACCGGAACACCCGGTTTTAGAACCTGATGGTGTCCAGTTTAGGTTTGTGTGAGTGGGTTTTTTTTTGGGGGGGGTGTGTGTGTCGTAAATACGAAAGAATGAGGAAATGGTTTCACATGAAGACCCACCCTCCCCCTTCCTTTGGGGATGGGTCTGGTCTGTTCTTGGTCTCTTGAAGGCAGATGGTCTGTGGGAAGACCTTGTGGGGGTGTGGAGGTGTGGGGGGGAATATGTAAAAGGGGAGAATGTAGGTGTTAGGGAGTTAGAAGGTGGAGGTGTGTGTGTGTGTGTGTGTGTGTGTGTGTGTGTAGGGAGGTCAGTGGCCAGGGCTTCATGGAAGGGTGTGGGCGACGAAAAATGCGGAGTCATATAACTACCTACACACACACACACACACACACACACACAGCATCACTTGCTGGTACGCACACTACGTCTGCGTACATATCTCCCCCTGATGATGTGATTATTACACGAAAGTGCACTTGGGAACTTATCGTGTTACATTTCTCCGTGGACTCATAGGAAAATATATAGTATGAAGTCTGTTGGGGATGAGAGAGCTTGGGAAGTGAGTCAGTTGTTGTTCGCTGATGATACAGCGCTGGTGGCTGATTCATGTGAGAAACTGCAGAAGCTGGTGACTGAGTTTGGTAAAGTGTGTGGAAGAAGAAAGTTGAGAGTAAATGTGAATAAGAGCAAGGTTATTAGGTACAGTAGGGGTGAGGGTCAAGTCAATTGGGAGGTGAGTTTGAATGGAGAAAAACTGGAGGAAGTGAAGTGTTTTAGATATCTGGGAGTGGATCTGTCAGCGGATGGAACCATGGAAGCGGAAGTGGATCATAGGGTGGGGGAGGGGGCGAAAATTTTGGGAGCCTTGAAAAATGTGTGGAAGTCGAGAACATTATCTCGGAAAGCAAAAATGGGTATGTTTGAGGGAATAGTGGTTCCAACAATGTTGTATGGTTGCGAGGCGTGGGCTATGGATAGAGATGTGCGCAGGAGGATGGATGTGCTGGAAATGAGATGTTTGAGGACAATGTGTGGTGTGAGGTGGTTTGATCGAGTAAGTAACGTAAGGGTAAAGAGAGATGTGTGGAAATAAAAAGAGCGTGGTTGAGAGAGCAGAAGAGGGTGTTTTGAAATGGTTTGGGCACATGGAGAGAATGAGTGAGGAGAGATTGACCAAGAGGATATATGTGTCGGAGGTGGAGGGAACGAGGAGAAGAGGGAGACCAAATTGGAGGTGGAAAGATGGAGTGAAAAAGATTTTGTGTGATCGGGGCCTGAACATGCAGGAGGGTGAAAGGAGGGCAAGAAATAGAGTGAATTGGAGTCATGTGGTATACAGGGGTTGACGTGATGTCAGTGGATTGAAGCAAGGCATGTGAAGCGTCTGGGGTAAACCATGGAAAGCTGTGTAGGTATGTACAATATTTGCGTGTGTGGACGAGTGTATGTACATGTGTATGGGGGGGGGGGGGGTTGGGCCATTTCTTTCGTCTGTTTCCTTGCGCTACCTCGCAAACGCGGGAGACAGCGACAAAGTATAAAAAAAAAAAAAAA
>NC_092290.1:8761682-8801682 GCF_036320965.1 Panulirus ornatus | reverse complement strand
GTTATTATTATTATTATTGACCTATTATCTGACTCTCTCTCTCTCTCTCTCTCTCTCTCTCTCTCTCTCTCTCTCTCTCTCTCTCTCTCCCTCTCTCTCTCTCTCTCTCTCCCTCTGTGTGTGTGTGTGTGTGTGTGTGTACGTCACCTCACTCTCGGGCTTAAGAGATAAACAAACCCCTAGTGATGGTCAGCGGGTGTGGCGTGACGCCACCACTTCGACCTTTCGTAGCGGCTTATCGCTGACTCATCTAATTCGTCGTCTTCGCTAGACGCTAATTTACCTGGCGATGCTTCACCTTGGCTCTTGTGTTTCAGTCTGGATCGACCCGAGTGGGTGTCAGTTATATTGAATGACCTTTGATACTTCGGCTCGTGGTCTGTGGCTGGCCTCGTGGACAGCGAGGGCGTTGCTGTGGATGGTCGTAGATGGTGTGGGAGGGGGAGGGAGAGAGAAAAAGAACTCACCACCTACGCAAAGGAGGAGTAGCTTTCCTCTCTTTTTTTCCCCCCTACAGTGGATTCAGGGAAGCCTGTCGTCCTAGACGGACGGAATGGTGAGGAAGGAGGTCGACTTTCTCATCAGATGGAAGAGGAATGGGAGGTAATAGTGACAGATGGGACAGTCCACCCGCCTGTTCCAGCAGAGGGGAGTCTCCCATTGGGGTGGAGGTTAGGTCTGGGAGGAAGGAAGGGGAGGAGGGATGTGGAGGAGGGAATGGGGGGTCTGTGTTCGTGGGTGGGGCTTGACCGACCGAACGATGGTGTCATGCAGTTGGGGGTGGAGGCGAGAATGTCGTGACGGTACGATAGATCATGCAGTCCAGCCTCCTCCTCCTCCTCCTCCTAAGCCACCACCGCGCCCTAGCCCCAGTGGTGATGATGGTGGGCGGAGGGGCGTGGTGGGTGGAGATTGGCGAGTGATAGAGGGTGTTGGAGGAAGGAGGTGGAGGTAGGAGGAGTAGGAGAAGGAGGAGGAGAAGAAGAGGGTTGGGAATAATGGTTGATTGGTGGATGGTGTGGAGTGTTATGGATGGATGACTGGTGGATGGTGTGGAGTGTTATGGATGGATGACTGGTGGATGGTGTGGAGTGTTATGGATGGATGGAAGGGAACACAAGACTGGATGAGGAAGAGGTGGATGTGGTGCAGGCCGGCATGAACAAGGACGTCGAAACAGAATACTTTTACCCTTCTGTATCTCTGTAATTTGCATCATTCTTCAAGGGTACTCAAGATTAACTCCCTCTCATGAGTAGGTCAGAGGTGACGTTGGATTTAGTCGTAGGAGGCGAGACAGGAGGGGGTCAGGAGACATGGACCTGGGGAGAGAGGGAGGGGGTTATGGGGAAGCAGGATGGAATGGGAAGGTGAGGAGGAGGAGGAGACCTTACATGGGGAGTCTCCTCTCCAACTGGGATTTGTTTACAGTGGTTCGCTATGGTCGCTAGCTACAGCTACAGCAGCAGGTCGAGGTGCTCATTGGCCCTCTCACTCTCTGTTCGACGACCAGGTCGGGGTGCTCACTGGTCCCTCTCACTCACTGTTCGACGACCAGGTCGGGGCGCTCACTCGTCCCTCTCACTCATTGTTCGACGACCAGATGGAGGTGCTCACTCGTCCCTCTTACTCACTGTTCGACGACCAGGTCGGGGTGCTCACTCGTTCCTCTCACTCACTGTTCGACGACCAGGTCGGGGCGCTCACTCGTCCCTCTCCCTCTTTGGCTAACGACCAGGGAAGCCAATTCGCACCAGGTATATGCTTCAAACCACCGTCATCCGTCGTAAAACGAACCAGTGGTTTAGTACCTCTTATGAAACCAACTCACAACAGTAGACTTCCGAGGTTGAAGTACGTCCACGATATTACCACCGATTAAAACCATTGTACACGTTGATATTAGCACACCTTTGTACACCCCCACCTCACTCACCCCACTGCAGCAGCATCTATGAAGGAACACGGTAGGCTCAAAATGACTCTGGACATGTGAACAGAGACCGAGAACAGCCGAGAACAGATGTATTGGTGTTGTAATTCGTCCGTATTCGCGAATATTCAAGAATGTTTATATATTTTGTTGTTTTGTTGTGTTGCCGCGTCCCCCCCCCCCACCCCCCACCCTGCTGGTTGTCTGGGGCGTAGTGGGAACTCTGAGAGAGAGAGAGAGAGAGAGAGAGAGAGAGAGAGAGAGAGAGAGAGAGAGAGAGAGAGAGCATTATTCAAGACCAGATCCTCCACTCCAAGAGGCAAGGTTAGCGGTTAGGTTAAAGCTCACTCGCACGTCCTGCTTGGTGTACAGTAGAGAGTCTCTGCCCTTCGGCCAGGCGCATTGCATAATCATCATCACCCCCACCCACAGGGTTCATCTGGGACTGACTTCAACCATGTATCAAGTTTTCTTTTAAGGAAAAAAATTAAAGATGTTGACGTGGCTGGTTTCATTTATTCAAACTTGTTTTTGCTAGACGCTCGTATATCTATCTCTCTTTTTTTTTCTTTTTCTCTTTCATATATCTAATATTTTTTTTTTTCTTCGGTTTATTCCAAGGGATTGCTGCTGCCGCCGACTTGTGTCATTTCATTTGTGCTTTACTGAGGTATCTTTTTTGAGACGAGAGAGAGAGAGAGAGAGAGAGAGAGAGAGAGAGAGAGAGAGAGAGAGAGAGAGAGCGATGCACTCAAATCAAGTTGAACAGGAAGGCGAAAGCGATCGACTCGTAAGGCCATCATCAAAGACAAGTCCCGGGTTACCGTAAATACGACACACGCTCACACTTCTACACATCAACAGACTGGGGGAGTGAAACTAGACAGCCACTGGAGATGTAGGTGTGACTACACCCCCTAGGGGAGGTTTTTTACAAAGTTAGGTAGACAGACGGACGGGAAAAATGGCTGGTGCCACCCTGTCCTTACTCCTACACCTCAGCTGAGCCATCTTATTCCTAGCAAAAGCTCAAGTGTCGCCTTCTTGGGCAAGGAGGCTTATTATTTTTCCCCCTCCTCTCATATTTTCTCTCAATGTCTCCTTCTCTATATATTATTGTATACCATCATATACCCCTCACATGTTCACTCAATGTTTCCTTCTCTATATATTATTCTATACCATCACATACCCCTCACATGTTCACTCAATGTTTCCTTCTCTATATATTATTCTATACCATCATATACCCCTCAAATTTTCTCTGTTTCCTTCTCTGTATATTATTCTATACTATCATATACCCCTCACATGTTCACTCAATGTCTCCTTCTCTATATATTATTCTCTACCATCATATATCCTTCACATGTTCACTCAATGCTTCCTTCTCTATATATTATGCTATACCATCATATACTTCCTTCTCTTTATCTCCATCATATACATCCTTCTCTCTCTCCCTATGTCTCTCTCTGTCCTCCCTCGCATTCTCCTCCTCACCACTCCCTCCCTAACCACTCCCTCCGCCTCACGTCTCTGGCCGTCGCCTCCGGACGAATTAACTGGACAAGCAGGTAACAGTTACTGTAGCGGGCGGTGGTGACCGCTGGGGGGCGGCTGGCTGGCTGGCTGGGAGGCAGGTGGGAGGGCGTTGATTGTGTCCCAATGATAAGGCCAGGTTATTGATGCCCGGCGCGCGCGAGCGCTCGCTGTGTGTGTGTGTGTGGGTGTGTTTGTGTGTGTGTGTGTGTGTGTAAGTGTTCACTACGACCTTGAGAGCAGTTTGATCGGCCACGGGTGTCCGTGGAGTTAGTGTCTTGCCGCCCAAGCCCTTGCCTAAAGACCAGGACAAAGGTGTTGCCCCTTCAGTTGTTCGATTCGTTAGGTGCAAGGCTCCAGGGGTACTTAGAAGGTGGAGTAGCTCTCTCGTTGATCAGGAGGTCTTGTAGACCAGGAGACGTGGGTTAAGGTTAGGTTATATGACTCCTGCCGGAGGCCATGGAGGAGGGGGTATGAGGTCCACTTGCTCACCGATGCGAAGTGATCGTGCTCGAGTGCAAGCAGGCCGGTGGTCAGAAAGGCTAACGACAGGCAGGCAGGGTCGTGCGTGCCATAGACGGGTAGGACAACGGATGATGTCATTGCTCATCAGGGAGGGAGTAGCTTTGTTCTTCGGCTCCCCCCAGCGGGAGGAAGCCAAGGGCAGGGGCACGGGTAAAGCCGCGCGGCTCCCAGACCCTGACGGAGATAACTTGGAAGGTCAGGGTACCTGGCTACAGGCGAAGGTGGAGTGGAAGTACGTTTTTCTTAGGGCTAGTGGCAGGGTGTGGGTGGAACAAGGAAGTGGACTGCCGAAGAATGTGATCATTACCTTCCAATTAAGTTTTTTTTTTCTTATGGTTTAGCGCGTAACGCTCACCGCAGGATGATCTACAGTTGGGAATAGATTACTTGTGTGAAGGACATGTGTGTCGTGAAGTGTTGTTTGCGTGATGGAGTCTTTGTGGATTGCCTGCCAGCCACCTACGTGTGTCGGTGTGGGTATGTGTGAGGCAGAGAGAGGCGCCCGGGAGGGGAACTTGATAGCCACTGTAGTGTTAGCATACTTCACCACAGTCACTACGTCTTCCAATACCCAGGTGGAATTACTTACCCCCCCTGGGTCGATGGTTGCCTGTCACCTAACTCCAGGGGAAGACTAAGTGAAGCGGGAGGACATTAGAAAGTGGGGAAGACTATGGGAAGCGGGAGGGAGGACCGAGGAAAACGGGATGACCGAGGTAAGCGGGAGGACATAGGAAAGCGGGGAGGGGGAAATTAGAAAGCGGGAAGACCTTAGTTACTAAGGGTAAAGGGTTGTGTCCCGCGACGATCACCGCTCGAACTGCCAGGCAGGCGGCCAGCGACCCTCCCACCTCATGTCCGACGAATTTATTACCACACACACACACACACACACACACGCGCGCGCGCGCGTCAACCCCCCACTTCAGAGCCCACTGGTTCCTACCACCGTATGTTGTTGTTAAATGTCTTGAGTTCGTCAAACCTCTGGTTATACACTGTATGGACTTGACTTACCCCCCCCCCGTGTTTTTTTTTCTTCGATTTAAAAGATCTATATAGATGCTTTTGGTAACGTTGTTAGATTCAGGACTTTGTGAAGTATTACCAGCTACAGCAGTAGTAGTACAAGCACTAACAAGAAGTCTTTGTAGGAGAAGTAATAATATTAGTCTTGTAGGAGGAGTGGGTTAAACAGGTCTGTCTCTGTGGTTGGTCGTCATTAGGTCGTCATTAGCTTTCAGTTGTACCCTCCATGGCTTCTGGCTGGAGATAAAACCACGAATATATCTCGCGTGTCCGTTGGACGGAAGGACTCTGGGTGGGTGTTCAGGAATTTTGGAGGTGTTTGTTGGAGGAGTGCTGGTGGTGGTGCGGTGAGGAAGATAAAGCCATGGGAGGAAGAGGAGGAGGAGGAGGAGGGAAGAAGGAAGGTGATAACACATCTTGTCTCTCAAACCCCAGGGTGTCCCGCTCTCAGTGGACTCTCGAAGGTCGCTATAGGCACGCCCGATTACTTATCCTCTTCCCTCGCTCTTAGCCTTAAGAAAGGAGAAATTAGTCGTGCTTTGGAAACTATACTTTCCATCGGAGAAAGCCAGGGAGGGAGCAGTGTTAACACAGCCTTCTGGCGGGGCACAAAACCGTGACGCCTGCCGACTCTGGTGTGAGGGAGCGAGGGACGACCGACGGAGGCAATGTTTACCTTTGTGGTTCACAGTTCCGACACCAGGGGAGGAAAGGGGGAGGAGAGATGGCTGCCGAGGGAGTTGCCACGGGAGAGGATATTTATGTTCTTTGTTCAGTTTTAGAGTCGAGATGAGAAGACTTTAAGATGGTAGACTGAGGTTAACTGTGCTATGAATAATATGTTTAAAGAATAGTTAGATTGTCTTTATCCCAAAATGTCTTTAGGTAAAGATATTGGTTAACAAAAACATGGTTTCCTCCAGTTCCTCATAATTCTCAAACATTTATCGTCTTTTTTGAGGAATCCATTGCCTGCTACAACCATGGCCTACTGTCAGTAAGGTCAAGGGATTAAATAGCATTAAAACGGCCCACATATCAGGGCAAAGCATATATAAGGATTGTGGTCAATTCAAAATAACCAGAATAGAATTGCCAGAGTCTTCTTAATGTATCTTGTGGATCCCATTTTGCCTCTGTTTTGCCCACGATGGTACGACCCTTGAGCATGAATAATACGACCCTTTGGTATGATGGCTTGAGTACCACTGCACACTTGTCACACTGTCTGTTACACACAGCTACGAGTCATGAGGGGGTTGGGTAAGAGAGCCACATTATTGCCAATCTAGATTATGTAATTTTTAAAAATTTTTTTTTTCATACGTATTCGCCATTTCCCGCGTTAGCGAGATAGCGTCAAGAACAGAGGACATAGCATTAGAAGGAATATCCTCACTTTGCTCCCCCTTCTCTGTTCCTGCTTTTTGGGAGATTTGAAGTAAATTGAATTCTTGACAGTAAAATATAAGATTTCGGGTTGACTCCTTCGTCACCCCCATCTCTCGTACAAAAACCTCACACTCAGGAAACTCACTTTTAACTTGTAGTTGTACTTTCATAACGAAAAGATCCATTGGGTTATCATTGTTTATTATATATTACTATTTCACACGTCTGTGTCCTGTTCACGACAGAATCTGTCTTCATTTATCTTACTGTATTTGTAAATCTAAATCCTCTACCGCTTGTATTTTTTAAGATATTCCACGTATTTACTCCTCATCTCCTTATGCACATGTTTTTTTAGTATATTAAGTTTGTCTTTCACGACCATACACAACTTTATACTTGGGTCTCTTCATAGAGAGAGACAGAATACTTCCCTGACGAAGCACTGGTCGCCCAGTGAACCTGAAAGAGGTATGTATAGCCTCCAGCAGGAGAGTTAGGCAGGAGGAGATGGCCATATGGCTGGCAGAATGATAAGCAACTGATGATGATCCTTATCTGAACAGTGTATGCAAAGGAGAGAGAGAGAGAGAGAGAGAGAGAGAGAGAGAGAGAGAGAGAGAGAGAGAGAGAGAGAGAGAGAGAGAGAGAGAAGGAATGATTATGACACAGAAGTAATATCTTCTTGTTGTACAGAAACACAAGAAAGAAAACTTGGGATTATAACACACACACACACACACACACACACACACACACACACACACACAACACACATACACACACACACACACACACACACAGACCATCCCATTGATGTAAACCAACACTGCCTGAGTCCTTAAGTGACACACCCTCGGTACCTCCTGCAGGTGGTGATCGTGGGCAACGGGGCGGTGGGCAAGTCGTCCATGATCCAGCGCTACTGCAAGGGCACCTTCACGAAGGATTACAAGAAGACCATTGGTGTCGACTTCCTCGAGAGGCAGAACACGTAAGTTGCTCTTGAGTGAGTGGGAGGAGGAAAGGTTCGTGGGGCTGCTGGATGCGCGGGAGGGCTAGAAGACTGGCTGGGGCTAGAGGAGGCTTGAGAGACTATCCAGGATAGATGCGCGGGAGGGCTAGAAGACTGGCTGGGGCTAGGGGAGGTTTAAGAGACTATCCAAGATAGATGCGCGGGAGGGCTAGAAGACTGGCTGGGCTAGAGGAGGCTTGAGAGACTATCCAGGATAGATGCGCGGGAGGGCTGGAAGACTGGCTGGGCTAGAGGAGGCTTGAGAGACTATCCAGGATAGATGCGCGGGAGGGCTGGAAGACTGGCTGGGGCTAGAGGAGGCTTGAGAGACTATCCAGGATAGAGAGGAAGAGGGGGGGGCGGGAGGGAATGAAGCCTCTGGAGGTTGGAACTCTTGCAAGTTGGAGTCTCTATAGCTTATGGGAGCTGAAAGCTCTTGTATTCGAAAGCTGGAACTCATTGGAAGCTAGAGGCTCTTGCTTCTGGAAACTGGAGCATTAAACTCCTGGAAGCCAGTGGCTGGAGCTTCTAGATACTGGGGCTCCTGCAAGCTGGAGGCTATCGCTCCTGGAAACGGGAGGCTGTAGCTTCTGGCAGCTTAAGCTCCTGGAAGCTAGAAGCTGTAGGTCTTGGAAGCTGGAGGCTCTAGGTCCTGGAAACTGGAGATTGTAGCTTCTGGCAGCTTAAGCTCCTGGAAGCTGGAGGCTGTAGGTCCTGGAAGCTGGAGGCTGTAGGTCCTGGAAACTGTAAATGGATGTTCAGGAGGGTGGATAGATGTGATAGGAATAGAGGATGACTGTGGGAATGAAGGAGCAGGTAGTGATGTTGAGGTTAGGAAGAACAAGAGAACAAGGAGAGGGGGGAACAGGAGTAGGAGAAGAAAGGTTTGTGGTTAGGAACGAAGAAGAAGAAAACGAGACTGGAATTAAAGTCAGAGTAACAAAAGATAACGATAAAAAGATAGATGAAACTGCAAGGAATAGATCTAATCTAAAGATACTGGCTGTAGTGACAGAGGAGGAACATGTAGGGAGATATATAGATGATATTTCATGATGTAGCAATGTATCTTTTAATCGAAGCAGTGTGACAGATGGAAAGTTAGATATAGGTAGAGTCAGGAGACCTTTCTGAGAGATACTGGTATACATATTCTTAGAGATACAGGTATACACATTCGTAAATATACAGGTATACATATTCTTAGAGATACAGGTATACATATTCGTAGAGATACAGGTATACATATTCGTAAATATACAGGTATACATTATTCGTAGAGATGCAGGTATACATATTCCTAGAGATACATAAGGAGAGATACAGGTATACATAAGGAGAGATACAGGTATACATAGGAGAGACAGAAACCCTGGTTGACCAGAGACCCTCCCTGCGTCAGGTTGAACGGTGAGGAGGTTCGTCTGATGCTGTGGGACACGGCGGGTCAGGAGGAATTCGACGCTATCACCAAAGCGTACTACAGGGGCGCCCAGGCCTGCGTCGTCGCCTTCTCCACCACAGACCGCGACTCCTTCACCGCCGTCAGGAAGTGGAAGAAGAAGGTAGGTCGCCCATTGACACGCTAGGGGTTCAGAGGTAAAAGGCGTGGTTGAGACGTCCTGGATGTGCCAGTGGGGGAAGGCTTTCCAGATTTCCAGGAAGGAGGCTGGAGCCTCCATCAGGGAGACAGGGCCTCATGATGTCCTCATACCCTTCAGTAGGAGTACTTGCTCATGGTCCATGGGCCTCCTGAAGTGGTACTAGGACTTCGTATGCTGATATGTGTGAATATGTTTCATCATTGTGGTCCATTGAAGGATTCCCGTGTCATGCGAATGAAAGTCTGTGTTTCTGTGTTTGTGTGTGTATGTGTGAACACATAGACCTACCTATTCACAGCCATGTTGGTGTGCTGACTGTGCATGTTGTACCGGCAGGTTGAGGACGAGTGTGGCAACATACCCATGGTCCTGGTCCAGAACAAGATCGACTTGATCGACCAGGCTACCGTCAAGCCGTGAGTATGCCACAGCTGGTCGTGGTTGGTAGAGAGAGGGTGGCTGGCCTGGGCTGGGGCTGGGTTGGACTCGGGCCCCCTCTCTCAGTAATGACTGTGGTGTTGATGGTCAGGTCCCGGGAGGAGGAGGAGGAGGAGGAGGGGCGGGTCGAGGAGGAGGAGGAGGAGGAGGAGGAGGAGGAGGGGCGGGTCGAGGAGGAGCAGGAGGAGGGGCGGGTCGAGGAGGAGGAGGAGGAGGGTCGAGGAGGAGGAGGAGGAGGAGGGGCGGGGGGTCGAGGAGGAGGAGGAGGAGGAGCGGGTCGAGGAGGGGCAGGTCGAGGAGGAGGAGGAGGAGGAGTAGGGGCGGGTTCGAGGAGGAGAGGAGGAGGAGGGGCGGGTCGAGGAGGAGGAGGAGGAGGGGCGGGTCGAGGAGGAGGGTCGAGGAGGAGGAGGAGGCGGGTCGAGGAGGGGCAGGTCGAGGAGGAGGAGGAGGAGCGGGTCGAGAAGGAGGAGGAGGGGCTGGTCGAGGGAGTGTGGAGGGATGATGAACTGGTCATATCGTTACGTCTTGAGGTGGTTAGAGCCCTCAGCAATGATAAAGAGTGTTGTGGGTGATTTAGCTGTCGGGTCGTTACCGCCCGCTGAGGGGGGGGGGGGTGTTAGGGTAGGGCAGGACTTGCCAGGAGAGTCTTAATAGAAGTTCAAGGTTATGTCCTTCAAGGAGAGTGTCAGAGCCTTCAAAGTAGAGTGTTGAGTTACACGCCAAACCCTTCAAAGTAAGTGTTGAGTTACACATCAGAGCCTTCAAAGTAGAGTGTTGAGTTACACGTCAGACCCTTCAAAGTAGAGTGTTGAGTTACACGTCAGACCCTTCAAAGTAGAGTGTCTGCGGTATTGAGACATTGGACTCTGACGTAGAGTTCCATTACAGCAGTGAGGTCACGGACGCGAGACACGTAACGTTGAAGTGTCGCATCGTTACGTCGTAGACAAATACGTTACCTCTTGCAGGTCCCGGAGGTGCTGTGTAAACATGGTGACTGCTGGCTGTCTCACTCACCCACCATACCTGAGAACTTGAGGAATCTTTCCATTCTCTCTCTCTCTCTCTCTCTCTCTCTCTCTCTCTCTCTCTCTCTATATATATATATATATATATATATATATATATATATATATATATATATATATATATATATATATATATATATATTTCTATGAGTCTACGGGGGGAAATGAAACACGATAAGTTCCCAAGTGCACTTTCGTGTCATCATCACATCATCAGGGGGGAGAGTCACACAAGAAAAGAAATATAACAAGTCAGTTGATATACAACGAAGAGACGAAGCTAGGACGTCATTTGGTAAGAGCCAGGTACTCCACTAGGGCACGTAGTGTTAAATCAACATCTTAAAATGTATCGTCTTCGGAGAGTGTGAACTCCGAGAGATAAAATGCGCGTTGGTGGGAGATATCATTGGAACGCGTATTGATTATCGCCTGGTTTGGGAGTCTATCAGCTGCTGGTGGATTGATTGCCAATTTTGAGAGTTCAGCCGTTACTGTACAGTGGTTGAAGAGTAACATTATAAGACAGATTAATTTATCTATCTATATCTATGTGTCTCTCTGTCTATATCCTTCTGTCTAACTATCTATCTGTCTGTTAGTGTATCTATCTATCTACCTGTCTCTCTCTGTCAGTATATCTCTATGTCTATGTATTTCTGTATGTATGTCTCTCTCTCTCTCTCTCTCTCTCTCTCTCTCTCTCTCTCTCTCTCTCTCTCTCTCTCTCTCTCTCTCTCTCTCTCTCTCTCTCTCTTTATATATATATATATATATATATATATATATATATATATATATATATATATATATATATATATATATATATAGCAAGACCCACCCATTTGCCCAAGGTGAGCGAGTGACAGACATGGCTAAGATGTGAGGGTTGTAAGTGGTAAATAAGCCACTACTACGACCACTACCAGGCCTGCTGGTGTCCACTGCAGCTGTCCGGAGTGTCAAGCTGCGGGGCCCCCCCCCCCCCCCCCCCCCCCCGAGCCGTACGTACGTACGTACGTACACCCGTGGTACAACCCGTCTTTACCATCTGGTCAATGAAGGTCCAGTCTGGTCGACCGACCACACACCCAACGACCAGGTTGCCTCCCAGTGTGCACGGTAGTATGTCTCTCTCTCTCTCTCTCTCTCTCTCTCTCTCTCTCTCTCTCTCTCTCTCTCTCTCTCTCTCTCCCATTTGGAGTTTCTTTATTTTCTCCAAGGTAGAATAATAAGCCTGGACACACACACACACACACACACACACACACACACACACACACACACACACACACACACACTGACGTACACCATCCTGCCATACATATACATATTTTTCCCCCAGTATGAACGTTAGGCCAGATGATATTTCCCCCCCTTTTTTTCCCCCAGGATTGACCAATACACGGGTAGGTGAGAGAGATGAATGGTGGCCGCGTTTATCCTGGTAGAAAAAAAAAAGGCCCGAAGGACAGAAGCTCTGCTGTCCATGTGGATAGTGAAGGACAGACCAACGACTCTCTGGGACGTACTGGGTCTCTAGCCTTATGGGGCTGGTGAGGGCTAGGCAGGGCTGGTGATTACGTGGGCAGGGCTGTGTAGGGAAGCTGGGCAGGGCTGGTGAGGGGTGAAGGCCGGCCAGAGTGTGGTGGTGGTGGTGGTAAGGGAAGGGTGGTGTAGATAATATATGGGCGTTGGAGGAGGAGGAGAAGGAGAAGGTGGAAGAAGAAGAGGAGAAGGAGGAAGAAGAAGAAGAGGAGAAGGAGGAAGAAGAAGAGGAGAAGGAAGAGGAGGAAGAAGAAGAAGAAGAAGAAGAAGAAGAGGAGAAGGAGGAGGCAGAAGAAGAGGAGAAGGAAGAGGAGGAAGAAGAAGAAGAAGAAGAAGAAGAAGAAGAAGAAGAAGAAGAAGAAGAAGAGAAGGAGGAGGCAGAAGAAGAGGAGAAGGAAGAAGAAGAAGAAGAGGAGGAGGAGGAGGAAGAAGAAGAAGAAGAAGAGGAAGAAGAAAAAGAAGAAGAGGAGAAGGAAGAGGAGGAAGAAGTAGAAGAGAGGAAGAAGTAATAGAAGAGGAGGAAGAAGTAGTAGAAGAGGAGGAAGAAGAAGATGAGGAGGGAGGAGGAAGCAGAAGAGGAGGAGGTCCCCATACAGGTAGCCACACACACACCCATCCCCCAGCACTTCCTGCTCGCCCACCACACAATATGTCTTGGTTGTTACCATTTCGTAGAACGCTTTACCCATCTCCCTCTACATCTCAGGGCCAGGTGTGTGGTAGTGGTGGTGTGGTGGTAGTGGTGGTAGTGGTGTGATGGTGTGTGGTAGTGTGGTGTGTGGTGGTGTGGTAGTGTGGTGTGGTGTGGTAGTGGTGTGTGGCGGTGTGGTAGTGTGGTGTGGTGTGGAAGTGTGGTGTGGTAGTGTGGTGTGATGGTGTGTGGTAGTGGTGGTGTGGTGGTAGTGTTGGTGTGGTGTGGTGTGATGGTGTGTGGTAGTGTGGTGTGGTGTGGTGGTAGTGTGGTGTGATGGTGTGTGGTAGTGGTGTGTGGTGGTGTGGTGTGGTGGTAGTGTGGT
The DNA here is from genome assembly GCF_036320965.1 of Panulirus ornatus. Taxonomy (NCBI): domain Eukaryota; kingdom Metazoa; phylum Arthropoda; class Malacostraca; order Decapoda; family Palinuridae; genus Panulirus; species Panulirus ornatus. The sequence goes on along the minus strand of NC_092290.1, from coordinate 8,788,612 downwards.
GTGATGGTGTGTGGTAGTGGTGTGTGGTGGTGTGGTAGTGGTGGTGTGGTGTGATGGTGTGTGGTAGTGGTGTGTGGCGGTGGGGTAGTGGTGGTGTGGTGTGGTGGTAGTGTGGTGTGGTGTGATGGTGTGTGATAGTGGTGTGTGGTGGTGTGGTAGTGTGGTGTGGTGTGATGGTGTGTGGTGGTGGTATGTGGTGGTGTAGTAGTGATGGTGGTGGTGTGTGTGTGTGTGTGTATGTGTGTGGTGGGGTGGTGTAGTGGTGGTCGTGTAGTGGTAGTGGTGTGGTGGTAGTGGTGATGTGGCAGTGTGGTGGTGTGGTGTGGTGGTGGTTGTAGTGGATCCACAAGTAGCCATTTACGCCTACTCCCAGTACCTGTGTTCGGGACCCGCCCTTTACACCCCTCTCTCTCTCTCTCTCTCTCTCTCTCTCTCTCTCTCTCTCTCTCTCTCTCTCTCTCTCTCTCTCTCTCTCTCTCTCTCTCATGAAAAGCAAAAATAATATGCTTCAAAAAAAAAACATATACAGTGAACTTACCGGAAACATTATTAAAGCAAATTGTTCATATTTTCATCCGTAAATGCATAATTGGTTACTTTTGTGTATACTTTAATACTTTATGTATAATGCGACGCAGTCATATTTACTTAGATTTACATATACATAGACTTATAAAGATACGTGATGCATACGGTGGCAGGTAAATATAAATGTAGGAATATGTACATATCTCACCATATATATATATATATATATATATATATATATATATATATATATATATATATATATATATATATATATATGTACGTGTATGAACAAGGCCTATACCATGGATTAAATACTTATTAGTAGGTCCTTAAGAAACAGTGCCAGAAACGAAGTAGTTCTCTGTGATTGAAAGGGAAAGTCGTCAGACAGGGGTCCTAGAGGGGAGAAGGGGGTGTTATTAGAAGGGAGTGTGGAGGGGAGGCGATGATAAGTAGGGGGTTGTGGGGTGAGTGAGGGGAGAAGTCCATCCCCCTCCACACATGACCTGGCTGAATCATGTACCTCTCACAGGAAGAACAAGGAGAGTGTCTCGCTGTACTTGGGGTTTTTCAAGAAGACTAGGGGGGGGAAAAGATTCAGGAACTAGTGAATTGGACTGGTGACTGAATCACCCAAATTTCGTGTTCGTAGTCATGATTAACCCGTGTGAAATGATTAACCAGTGTGAATTTGATGATTAAAGGTCAGTGAGTAACAGAGGCGTCCTTCAACCCGACCTTCCGACCTTGAAGGAAAGAGAATGTTGAGGAATATATGTCTCTTTGAATCGACCTTCTAACTAGTCTCTGAGGGTCTGCTGCCCACTGTGATCATCTGAGGGTCTGTAGCTTATTGTGATCAATTGAGGGTCTGTAGCCTATTATGATCAACTGAGGGTCTGTAGCCCACTGTGATCAACTGAGGGTCTGTAGCCTATTATGATCAACTGAGGGTCTGTAGCCCACTGTGATCAACTGAGGGTCTGTAGCCTATTATGATCAACTGAGGGTCTGTAGCCCACTGTGATCAACTGAGGGTCTGTAGCCTATTATGATCAACTGAGGGCCTGTAGTCTATCATGATCAACTGAGGGTCTGTAGCCTATTATGATCAACTGAGGGCCTGTAGTCTATCATGATCAACTGAGGGCCTGTAGTCTATTATGATCAACTGAGGGTCTGTGGCCTACTGTGATCAACCGAGGGTCTGTATAGACTATGATCAACTGAAGGTCTGCAGCCTATGATCAACCAATATGTGACATAGGTCTTAGGGTAAACGTAACAATAACGAACGGTGTCATGCCTAACCTAACCTAACCTAACCTAACCTAACCTAACCTAACCTAACCTAACCTAACCTAGCCTAACCTAACCTAACCTCACCTAACCTAACCTAACCTAACCTAACCTAACCTAGCCTAACCTAACCTCACCTAACCTAGCCTAACCTAACCTAACCTAACCTAGCCTAACCTAACCTAACCTAACCTAGCCTAACCTAACCTAACCTAACCTAACCTAACCTAACCTAACCTAACCTAGCCTAACCTAACCTAACCTCACCTAACCTAACCTAGCCTAACCTAACCTAACCTCACCTAACCTAGCCTAACCTAACCTAACCTAACCTAGCCTAACCTAACCTCACCTAACCTAGCCTAACCTAACCTAGCCTAACCTAACCTAACCTAACCTAGCCTAACCTAACCTAACCTCACCTAACCTAGCCTAACCTAACCTAACCTCACCTAACCTAGCCTAACCTAACCTAACCTAACCTAACCTAACCTAACCTAACCTAACCTAACCTAACCTAACCTAACCTAACCTAGCCTAACCTAACCTAACCTAACCTAACCTAACCTAACCTAACCTAACCTAACCTAACCTAACCTAACCTAACCTACCCTAACCTAACCTAACCTAACCTAACCTAACCTAACCTAAGCTAACCTAACCTAACCTAACCTAACCTAACCTAACCTAACCTAAGCTAACCTAACCTAACCTAACCTAACCTAACCTAACCTAACCTAAGCTAACCTAACCTAACCTAACCTAAGCTAACCTAACCTAACCTAACCCAATTGATGGTATATATATATATATATATATATATATATATATATATATATATATATATATATATATATATATATATATATATGTAAGCTTTAGAGATAGGGCAACACGAGAGCAAAACTCTCTCTCTCTCTCTCTCTCTCTCTCTCTCTCTCTCTCTCTCTCTCTCTCTCTCTCTCTCTCTCTCTCTCTCTCTCTCTCTCTCCCCGTAACACACGAGTAATGATGACATACACAGTTATATAGTTATAAGCTTTTTTTTTTATACAGGCAGAGGAGAGACTGGCGCCCAAGACACATATCAGAATGCTTTCTAGAGGTCATCTTGAGAGCTGGGGATACATGGGGAATACAGTGGATACATGGGGAATACATGAGATGTATGAAAAATACAGTGGATACACTTGGAATACAGGGGGGATACATGGGAAGAGATGAGATGCATGGGAAATACAGTGGATACATGGGGAATACATCGGATACATGGGGAATACAGTGGATACATTGGGAATACAGGGGATACATGGGGAATACATGAGATGTATGAAAAATACAGTGGATACATGGGGAATACAGGGGATACATGGGGAATACATCAGATGTATGAAAAATACAGTGGATACATGGGGAATACAGTGGATACATGGTGAATACAGTGGATACATGGGGAATACAGTGGATACATTGGGAATACAGGGGATACATGGGGAATACAGTGGATACATGGGGAATACAGGGGATACATGGGGAATACAGGGGATACATGGGGAATACAGTGGATACATGGGGAATACATGGGATACATGGGGAATACAGTGGATACATGGGGAATACAGTGGGGGTACATGGGGAATACATGGGATACATGGGGAATACATGGGATACATGGGGAATACAGTGGATACATGGGGAATACAGGGGATACATGGGGAATACAGTGGATACATGGGGAATACAGGGGATACATGGGGAATACAGGGGATACATGGGGAATACAGTGGATACATGGGGAATACAGTGGATACATGGGGAGTGCAGGAAATGGGTGGGGAGTACAGAGGAGGATGGGGTGCCTGGGGAGGAAGGTGGTGATGGGGAAGGAAGGGGGAAAGGTATGGAATAACCAGAAGGGAAGGGGAATGGAAAAGGGGAAGGGGAAAGGGACTGGAAAAGGGGAATCGTGGGAAGGGGGAATGTAGGCCAAGGGTGAGCGGGTATCGACCAGGGGTTCCCACCCAACACTGCAGGACAGGCGAGCAAGGTCGCCACCGCACCGTCACACACACACACTCCTGCTGTCGTGACGCACAAGTGACGTCTGCGTCCGTCACGTGTCGCCGTAACGGACACGTCCATCTCTGATGGTGTGACGCACCCACACACACACACCCACTGACCCATCCCATTGGAATATTCCCTGGATACTCTAGCAAACGTTTTCTACGTTTGAGAATTTCCCCCTCCCTCCCTGCCACTCTAGCAAACGTTTTCTACGTTTGAGAATTTCCCCCTCCCTCCCTGACACTCTAGCAAACGTTTTCTATCTTCGAGAATTCTCCCCCCCCCACACACTCTAGCAAACGTTTTCTGTGTTCAAGAATTTCCCCCTCCCCCCCCTCCCTAACACTCTGGGAAACGTTTTAGACACGGAATACAACGTTTTAGACACAGAATACAACGTTTTAGACACAGAATACAACGTTTTAGACACAGAATACAACGTTATAGACACAGAATACAACGTTTTAGACAAAACACAACGTTTTAGACAGAATACAACGTTTTAGACAGAATACAACGTTTTAGACATAGAATACAACGTTTTAGACACGTAATACAACGTTTTAGACACAGAATACAACGTTTTAGACACGTAATACAACGTTTTAGACATAGAATACAACGTTTTAGACACGTAATACAACGTTTTAGACACAGAATACAACGTTTTAGACACAGAATACGACGTTTTAAACACAGAATACAACTCACCTGCTACCTTCCGTGTGTAATAGGTGACCTCAACCTATATCATATATCGTGAACGTTTCATCGTGTTAATTACCCAGTCATCACAACATCGCTCTACATCTCGTCCGATGCTAAAAAAAAAGGATCCGGTCTTTCATTTGCCCCAGAATTCAAATCATTCGAACATCGGTAGCGAACATGAGTAATCGGTTACCGCTCGTCCGGATATGTGACAGTATATGTGACAGTATATTATATGTGACAGTATATGTGACAGTATATTATATGTGACTGTATATTATATGTGACAGTGTATCATATGTGACAGTATATGTGACAGTATATTATATGTAACAGTATATTATATGTGACAGTGTATCATATGTAACAGTATATGTGACAGTATATTATATGTGACAGTATCATATGTGACAGTATATTATATGTGACAGTATACATGCCAGCCTAATTTTCACGTCGATTTCTGGAAATTCCCATTCCCCACTTGGATTAGAAAACCAATACAGTCCTGCCTCGGTAAGTAGTTTTGATCTAGAAACCAATACAATGCAGCCAACGTAAGGGGTTTCGATTAGAAAACCAATACGGTGCAGGTGCTGTGAGCAGCGCACGTGTGTCATGCAACTCGATAAGTTCAAGGGAGAAAGGGAAGAAAAAGTCAAAAGCTCTATCTATTTATATCTAAGTTCGTGATGGTCCCAGGAATTATGTACAGGAAAGTAGATCAACTCCCCGACTTTGACATTTTTTAAAAGACATTCCCTACCCTTTTAGGTGTGAGGGTAAAGGTTTGGCATTAACTTCAGAAATTACGCGCACATTAGCACAAGTGTGTGTGGATGACTCCTTCCTTTCCACCTCAGACTGTGTGTGTGTGTGTTAGGCTGGGCACACCACAACCTTGAAAGGTTCGGATGACCTGCCTACCTACCTACTCACACTCCTACCTACTCACACTCCTACCTACTCACACTCCTACCTCACCACCACTTCCTCGCCCTGTGACATTCGACAGCTCGATTCAGGTGAAGAGTAAAAGGAGCAGATGTATCTCTCTTGCTTGCTTGTCATGACACAATTTTTTCCTCAATGGTTTACGAGAATTCTTCGTTCCTTTCCAAGGGGTATTTTCCTGTGGGTCTCGATCACCACCAAAACCACCACCTCGAAGTATTATTTTACCTCAACTGTGTAAATAAGAGAAAGGAGAAGTAGAAAAAAAGAATGGCTAAATAAGTCGCATTTGTCTACCATTGCGACCGTGACATTTGAGACTTTGCCGTCACTCTTGAAGCACATGGCTCCAGAAATTCTGGAGGCCTTTTCCGGGAATTAAGAATCATTGTGATGTACGAACCAGAAATCAATAGAGCTATGATTAAAAGAGGATGTGAAATGGTGTGTATGTGTGTGTGTGTGTGTGTGTGTGTGAGCGCGCATGGCTTCTTGGGCGAACAGCGGGAACTCAAGGAGTTAAGATATTGTAACTAAATGCTGTCATGTAGCTGTGCAGAGCATCTCCCATGTCTATTGTTGCCAGCTTTGTGTGTGTGGTGGATGAAGAGGTAGACGTATCTTAGTGGAAGTTGACGAAGGAGTGATAATAATAGATAATAATGATAATAAATAGATAGGTTTTGAATGTCGGTCAAGCCTCGCCACCAAAGTGTAGCTTGCCACAGAGGTGACATGAGAATCGTCACATTACAAGTGTCCTTCTCATTGTTTATTGACACACATTTCATATATTCCAATGATTTCTCAGCTTAAAATATATAAATCCCCATTTGGAGTGATGTGGCTGACTTAACTCCAGTCGCAGAAGCAACGTATTCATGTATATCGAATGTACACAAGAGTGGTTTGCGTAGCGTTATCTGGGAGGCGAAGTGAAATAGATAAATGGAGTAATCTATTTATGGAAACCGGTGAGGTAGATGTATTTAGACAAACCAGATTTTGAATTTACTGACATCATACGACTGCTGATTTGCTTTACTAATTATAAATCAAGCTGTAACTATGATTTAAGACTGGAATATATAGTTTACAAACCTGCCGAACTCAACAGGACTTGAAAAATGGATTTTGTTTTTCATGCTTTCAGGCCTTTTTGCATTTTACTTCGTCTTGTCATATTTATGGGTAACGTATTTGATTTAATCATCTAAATTTTGTTAGTTATCACTGCTTTTGACTTGATTATCTCAACTCTATTAGTTTTCACTGGTTTTGACTTATCTCAAATCTATTAGTTATCACTGCTTTGCCATATCTAGTTACGTGAAGGGCCCTGGCTGGCTGGACACCTACCTATCTAATAGCCCAAGAATGTCACAGATTTATAGCTTCACAGATCCATTGTGTACTATGTCCTTGCTATGAACTTCATGCTAAAGAAAGCCTTAAGATTTTAGACGGCGTTTGATATCCGATTGCATGGTGTGAAACGGGTCGTTTTCCTTCAGCAAGACATGTGAAACTGTAGCTTTATTATCTAACATTGGAAAGTACCTGTTGTGGCTATTGTCGTCCCTGAGAAACGAGATGGCTCAAGGATGTCTTGTCATCAGGGATCCTATGAACATATATCCCTGTGATATAGATGATCTAGAACCCTTTTTTTTTCTTATGCTCTTTTGTTGGGTAACAGATGTCATCCAGCACTGTTGCATTCGATTCACAGTGAAGCAGTAATTCACCTTTCCTGTCTGTAGGTAAATAATTATGGTATGAGGTATGACTTTATGGTATGAGGTATGACTGTGGTATGAGGTATGACTTTATGGTATGAGTATGACTATTTTATGAGGTATGACTTTATGGTATGAGGTATGACTTTATGGTATGAGGTATGACTTTGTGGTATGAGGTATGACTTTATGGTATGAGGTATGACTTTATGGTATGAGGTATGACTTTATGGTATGAGGTAAACAAATATGGTATGAGGTATGACTTTGTGGTATGAGGTATGACTTTATGGTATGAGGTATGACTTTATGGTATGAGATATGACTTTATGGTATGAGGTATGACTTTATGGTATGAGGTATGACTTTATGGTATGAGGTATGACTTTATGGTATGAGGTATGACTTTATGGTATAAGGTATGACTTTACTCCTTACAAGTCTAAGATGGGATTGCCTAAAAGGTTTGAGGGCAGTTTACTGTAAGTTGTTGTTAAGCCCTAACAGGAGTATCTCAGTCGTGAATTCTCATATCTTTGGGTAAAATGGAATAGGTTGAGACAACCTGGAATAGCCTGGCACGAACTGGAATATCCTGGAATAGCCTGGCACGAACTGGAATATCCTGGAATAGCCTGGCACGAACTGGAATAACTTGGCATAAACTGGAATAGCCTGGCACAAACTGGAAATCCTGGCACGAACTGGAATAGCCTAGCACGAACTGGAATATCCTGGCATAAACTGGAATAGCCCGACACGAACTGGAACACCCTATGAACTGGATTACCCCCTTAGCATAGCCTTCGTTTCCACGTAGAGTGGTGGTGGGGTCGTCGTCGAAGTGAACGTAAGCTAAACCTGCTCAACTGAGAATCGCTTCGGCTTGGATGATGCGAGGTAGATCGATCCTTCCTCCTACCTGGCACGCGCACCCCACATTCCAGCTTAGACCAGGCAACTGTTGAATGTTTCATGGGCCGAGTCATTGGAGAGAGAGAGAGAACACACCTACATCAGGATTATCAATGATTCGACCCCCGCTCCTTCCCTTCCTCCTCCTCCTCGTTCCAAGGCCACTTTAAACCGACATACATTTCACCTCTTATCAACTGATGATCACTGATATATAAAAGCATGAAGTGCTAATTTTGCTCATAAGTATTCCAGCTATAAGTGGGTCTGGTACAATTTTTTTTTTTTTTGTAAAATGTGTTATCAAATCCTTGAACCATGGTGTTTGTGACGTTAAAAAAAAGTACGACGGTACGACTCTTGGATACGACGGTACGACCTATGATGGCTAGGTCTCTCAGTCGATCTAAATGGGTCAGGTCAAAGGTCAAGCCATCATTAGGTCATAGCGTCATGGTCAAGCCATCATACCTTAGGTCATAGTGTCATGATAAAGTGTTGCATCGGCGTCCATTCTATGGTTAAAATGATTTAATCTAACGCTCAACACAGATGGGTCGAAGTTAAAAAAAAAACAAGACATGAATTTGTTTCTATAAGATCTGATTACGTATTCACTTTGGCAGTCATGTAAATTTCATTGGTGGAAAAGAAAAAGAAATATGTGGTTCTCTTGTGTACGCTTCTATGTTGCTGTCTGTCACTGTCAGCGCTTTTTTGTGAAACTAAAAGCTTACTTAGACTTCCATGTAGGGAAAGACTGGAAAGCCTGACAAACCAAATATTGTTGATTGTGAGGCAAGTTTTAGTTTGTATGTAGAATTATCCCTTATGTTATTTTGTCAAGTGTGACTTCCATTAGGAAATCAGTTTTCCAAGCCTTGAGTTGAATATTTATGTCAAGGTAGGTAAATCACTTATATATATATATATATAAATATATATATATATATATATATATATATATATATATATATATATATATATATATATATATATATATATATATATATGAGGAAGATTCCTGTAACACCTGTTTACGTGTGTGTGTATAATACACAAATACACACAATCTTAGAAAGACACTTATGATAGCGTACCTCCTCTTCATCTTACCTTGCTTCTCCTGTGACATAATTCTACCTAATACTGACTTTTTATATTCGTTCTTTAACCATACTTGACATTCTATTTATCCTTCCACAGTTGTTGATATAGCTAGCTTACTATGATAGTGTTTACCAGTCACTAATCCACTCTCACATCATCATTTGATATCATGTCATCATCTCTTCTTGCTCCCATTCTGATCTGTACCTGGGTTTACAGGGACGAGGTGGAGTCTCTAGCGCGGGAGCTACGCATGCGTCTGTACCGAACGTCGGTGAAGGAGGACCTCAACGTGGACCAGGTGTTCAATTTCCTGGTTGAGCGATACATGGCCCTCATCAACCACCCGGATGATGTCTACACTCCTAAGAGCGTCGGAGAGAGTGAGTCTGTAGGGGTGTGGGGTGGGGGGAGTTAAAATGTAGGGGAGAGAGAGAGAAGGAGACATGTAGAGCTTAGGGGTGGAAGGAGATCGAGGAGAGCAGGTGAAGCAGAAGGTAAGAGGTGGTCCAGTATAGGAAGGAGGGAATGGGAAGGTTTGATGATAGAGAATAGGAAGGGGGGGGGAAGGTTGATGTAATGGGTAGGAGAGAGAGGGTGGTGAGGAAATGGGGAGATGATAGTCTGCATGATGATGAGTGACTACAGGAGGAGCTGGGGAATGGGTAAGAGGGGTGGAAGTATATTCAGGGACTATGTTTTTAGTGAGAGTTTGAAATGGGATGGCTTGGTGCTGATAGTAGCAAGAAGAGGAGTCATGGAATAAACATATTGGGAAGGTGGGGGGATGAATTTGTGTGTAATTACCTGTATGCACTGTACAGGGAGGGAGTTATTCTCCCATAGGGGTCCCAGCTCTTGAACTTTCCTAACTAGCATTGACTTTTTAAGCTTCTGTATGCTGTGTGCATTCATAGGCTCATAATCAGTTTATTCCATTTACCCAGCACTCGTAGAAATTTATTTGCATCTTTTCTTATAAGTATCAAGGATGTCATGCAATGGCTTCTAGTTGTTCCACTTGGATCATTAGGAAAAGCAGTTCATTGTCTACAGTATCAGTAAGGTTTGGAAATTTAAGATTGTGTTAAAGTCACTCTTTACTCTTCCTTGTCTTTTCCATAATGGATGAATTTGAGGCCTCTAACTTTTCCCTGTAACTCAACCCTCTTATTTCTGATGCCATCTTTGTTGCCCTTCTGTGGACCTTCTCAATTAGTTCTTTGTGATTCTTTCAGTGTTGACTGAATCTCAGAAGCATATTTTAATTTTAGCCTAATTTAGGATGTGAACATTATGTTGAATATTCCCATATTCATGTTCTTGTTTGCAGTTCTATTTTATGCCAGGAGACAAGTTGTCTCCATTACTATTCTCCTAAAATGGGACTCCCATGATAGGTTAAAGATGATGTCAGTCCCCAAGTCTCTCTCACAGACAGATTCCTGCAGCTTACTTCCTGCTACATAATATTCTTATTGAGGGCTTCTGTTGTGTCACACACCCAATGCTTTACATTTATTTGGAATGAATTTTATCAACAAGGTATCAGAATGCCTTTGGAGATTTTTTTACCTCCCACATGGCCCTAACATCATCTGGAAACATATTGAAGTAGAAACTGAGCCCTTTTTATAACTCATTTACATAGATTTAGAACAGCAATTGTCCCAGAACAGTAACCTGCAGCATGCTACTGAGACATCAACTCATTTTAAGAGAGCTCCTCTGTAATGTGTTCTTTGCTTATTTTTGCTGAGATGATCTGCCCATCTTAAGAAGTTCCCCCATATTCCTGACTAGAGATGCACCTCTTTTCACTGACTGTCTATGTGATACAGTGATAAAATATGGTGTCTGGCAGCCTAGATACATATAATCCACCCAGCCTTCTCTTTTGTCACAAATGAAGCTCACTGTCTCATAGAAATCTAAGAGGTTCATCACAAATGACCTCTACCTGAAGCTATGTTTTATCTCAGTTAATTACCCATCTGCAGGAAGTCATTCAAATGCTTTCCTCTTATATCTTCCAGTATTACAGACAACACTTGTTTAAAGGGACTAGCAGTTTAGCACATCTTCCTGATTTCCATTCTTATAGATAAGTATGACACTTGCCCTTTTCTTCCCCCTTGTTGCTTGCATTTCTTCTGCAACATAAACATTCGTAGAACCTTCCATCATGGCATCTCGGTTCCTGGCTGCCAAACACCATTTCTTAGTTTACATGACGTTGAAAATTGATGGAGTTCTTTTTATTTTCCATGACTGTATATCCTCTCTGGGTTTAGTCTTATTTCTAGTCTTTTCTGACCTAATTAGAAAAATTTATCATGTAATATTACACTTCGATTTAACTGAATCATTACAGGATCCCTTTTTCCCACTAGTGTATTGTACATTATATTCTATTTCCATGCTATTGGGTGTGAAGTTAAGATCTCTTAATGATGGTGCATCAGTCACTCACATCTTGGTGTATTCTTTGACATGCTGGTATAGGAAATTTTCCTGTTTACTCTTAAGAACCTTTGCTCCCTTTTCCCACTGCAGCTTTTTTTCTATTCACAGTCAAATGGTCCAAAGGCACTATCAGCTTTGCTTATACTCTTCGAGCAACCAGTCTCTTCCCTTGTTTACCTTGGTGCTTAAAGCTCTCAGAATAACTAACTTCTCTTCTTTACATTGGTGCTTAGTACACTGCCTGTGATGGTATAACAACTTTTGTGTATTTTTATTTGCTTCCCCTTTACTTCCCTTCTATGCCTGCTTTTACACTCCCCTAACACTCCATGAATGTATTAACCTTCCCTAAACAGATTTAGGTGCAGGCACTGCTCACAGTGAGTTTTGAAAAAGTGTAAGTCAGATCTGCTACGACAGCAAAGTTGAGCGTGGATTTGTATGTTTGGACAGAATAATTGTGTATGGAGTGAGAAAGAGTAGAAAGAAAAAGGAAAGCAAAAGCTGTTAGGAGAATTGAACTTAAATGTTGAATTGGGATATGATACTACATGAAAAAATTAATAGGTATATAGGGGAGAAGAATACTTCCCATGTATTCCCTGTGAGTTGTAGAAGGCGAATAAAAGGGGAGGGAGTGGGGGCTGGAAATCTTCCCCTCCCATTTTTAATATTCCAAAAGAAGGAACAGAGAAGTGGTCCAAGTGTGGATATTTCCTCTAAGGCTCAGTCCTCTGTTCTTAATGCTATCTTGCTAATGCGGGGAATGGTGAATATGTATGGAAAAATATATACTTTCTACTCTGAAATGAAAAGCAATGTCTTTTCTCTAGACTTGTACTATCCTATTTATGAATACAGTAGTTTCTGTTGTAAAAGCAATAATAAGTAAACTTTCTGCACCTGTACTGATTCCATCACATTAACAATCAGCCATCAGCTTTATATGGCATTCATTTCTGGATTGATTACATCTGCCTAGAATATCATACTTTGAAGATAGGAACTGTGCTTCCTTAAGATTTGTATTATCGTAGGAAAAACCATAATCATAATGTATATGAGATGGACTTGTCCATTATCATAGTAATGTGATTAATAAAATGTTTTTTTCAGATATCTTTGGTAACCCAGCCAAGTTGAAGAAAGGAGATACAATCACCCTAAATGGCAAGAAGAAATCCAGTAAGAAGCAGTTAATTAAAAATGCATGTAAGGTTATATAGAGCTGGAAATATAGGCATCATCTTTTGAACTTAATGTATGCAAGGTTGTATAGTCAGGAGTATCGACAAGGCCATATGGGGTAATTGTACACAAGCATATTTAGAATCAGAAGTACTGGCGAAGTCATATGAAGTATGTATATACAAGATTACATTGTCAAGACTGTTGATGAGTACTGGCTAGATTGTAAGAATTCAGTGTATGTGTATATAAGTTTGTTTTCTCAACAATACGGATGAAATCATTAGTAAGTGTAGGGAGGGAATGCCAGTTGTGGTTGACTTAAGCAAGGATGTGTTGTCAGGAAAGGCTGTATGCAAAGTGTGAAATCAGATAAATAGGCAAGGTCATCGTAAGTCATTGTTAAGGGAGTATATGAAGTTAGATTATAGGTAACATTATTTGATATTGAATAAGCAGAATTACAGGAAGTTCCAGTCATGAGCAAGGGCATATTAGCTGAAGAATTCACACAGTGTCATTTAGATTCTTGAAGCTGATAGCAACATGCAAAATGAAATGACAAAGAAAATTCAGTCTTTTAGATTCTCAAATGGTTATCAGAAAAAAGTGAGCTTCTAGATGTTTTGGGCATAAGCAGGATGACAGATTATTGGCACTGTGTGACCTCCTGCCCTGTTGATTCAGTATGGGTTGATAATTACAAAAATTTCTGCAAAATATTTTAACATGTTGATACTCTCATATTCAACATTTACGTTATGTGTTTACCTACACACTAAGTGTGAATAGTAAAATTAAAACTGTGATACAATTGAATTTGACACATCTAAGCTCATTTGATAAGGCAATAGATTGACAATCTGTATCGAAAGAGTAATTCTTATTTAAGGAAAGAATGATGTGTACAATGAATTCATGGTTTACCCCTTTTTGATAATGAAAGAAACATTTTGTTGGGTACTCTTAAGTACATTGATTATCACTATAGCTTATGAATTGACGATTATGTATGATAGTTTCTCTAGTGAAAAACATTATGTTTTTGTTATGCGGTGACCCATAGTACTTTGCTGGCTAGACCTTTATGGTATAATTTTTGACCCAAATGATAAGGGAGTAGAATAATAAGCCATATCACATATTTATTCAGTTATGATATAGTGGATATATATATTCTTTTGAAATATACCCTACATTTTAGTCTTGGGACTGTAATATACCTGGTACCAAACCAGCTGCTCTGCCTGTTAAGGTGGTTTATTTTAAAGGACCAGTTGTCACTGTAATTGTATGTTAAGACTACATTGATATCAGTCACTGAATATTATCTAGATATCCTTCACTAACGTCATGATAATCAGATAGTCACTATGTATTTCCTATATTATCATACTCACACTGATATTACCCCATCAGCCTACTGGGAGACAGTCACCCTTCTATATTGCACAAATGCAAGGGAAGATATTCTCTCATTAAAAGTTTTTTCCTTTTAGATTATGTTAAAAGGACTTACCTACTTCTTGTAGTCGATTGACTATGCATTGTGTGGACAAAATCTAATATTTAACCTCAGACGTATGAAATCTAAAAAAAAAAATATGCTAATGTGTAATGTTATATTTTTCAATTTTGAATTCAGTTAATCTTTGGAACATGACTAAAACCTGAGTGAATTGACATGATCAGTTTCATTTAAAACAGAAACTGTTGATAAATAAACCATGGATTATGTTAAAGGTTTGTGGCATGATATGTCTTTAGTGTTTTTTTTCCAAGAAATCTCTGTTTATCTTTCCACTTTAGGAAAAGTGTACTCACTCTTTTTATATGAGGTATACCATTTCATGATGATATTTCACTCGTGAAATCCCCTATCCTGCCATTACATATATCCTCTATCATGTAATCTGACAAGCTGTGATAAGGTGCCGTCCATGCTAGGAGTCAATTTGTCATTTAGTTTTGATGAAGGTATTGATAATAAGGATCATTGTTTGAAGTTTGCAAGCTCGTTATAACTAAGGCTGTATAGAAGGATGAGAAAATTGATGGTGCTCGTAATCAACAATGCCCTGTATTTCTGTATTTAAACAATTGGTGCTGATGCCTCTTTTTCCATCAACGGTAGTGCCTCATTTACCCAGAAATGTATTGATAACAGCTGTTGTTTGTTGGTCTCTGAACAGAGTGAATAATTATGTATACACAGATCATACAACAGTCTCCAGAAATAGAAAAATAAATACACTCTATAATCCAAACAAAATCTCTATAACAGATCATGTAACAATCATCAAAGATACAGAAATTAAGATATAAATTGTTTGGTTTGGCCTCTGCAGTCAAGGCAGGGCTGCATCAAATCCTTACAGAGGCAATTATTAATTACAAAATCTCTACAGAGTTTAAGAGCCTGGTTTGATGTGCTGAAGCTTGCATTAGTAATTTTTGGATTGTGCGTACTTGTGAGGTAGATGCCAGTCTTAGAATGGATAAAGGCTTAAGTGTATAATCTGTGCATCTTGGACTGTTTTTGTGATAGTATGAGTTATGTTGTGCTTATTTATTGATTGTGAACTACATTTTCATTTGATAATGATTGGACCTCTACTAAGAAAATCAAATTAGTTTCCTTAGAGTCAAACTCCTGAGAAAGGTTACATCATATTTATTATTACTATATTAGAATTTGGTGTTATGATTTATGTTAGCAGTATGCAGGTGCTGTCATCTTTTGATTGATGATCCTTAAGTTTCATTAAAAGTCAGTTTGATGCAGTGGTATAGTATCTATTCACCAATCTAATTTAGCAGAAGAAACGTTTTGGAAAAGCTCACTATATAGTCTGGTAAATCCTTTTGTTATGTTATCTTTTTCAGTTGCCAATCATGTTATATTTCATTCAGAGTACTTCTTAAAAAAGTATTTTATCTTGTATTGGTAAGTGTATTACAAAAACACTTTTCTAAGGAGCTGTGCAATGAGAGAGATGGCCATGGAAATATATTCTCTTTGCTATCCACTGATAGAGATAGTTTGTATAATTATAGCTAAAATTTCACCTCTTCAAAATGAACCATATCTCACCACATTCTGGTGACAGTGTGGGGAATATCAAAAGCAAAACCCATGAAATTTGAGATTCAGTTGAAAACTTTTGTATATATATCACTCACGAGGTGTTTGTCTTCAGAAAGTGGTGGTAGTGCATATTGATAACATTTTCACTGAACTGAAAGATCTTATGCTTTGAATATTTTTGTATATCATAGGATTAAGACAGTGGTACAGAACTTGGTTCAACTGTGCGTAATCTTCATATATGATTATTTAGATCATAAGGGTGCAGTATGATGTGAGATTTGTGAAGTTTTATGAAAGTTAGAATTTGAATATAATTACTGAGAATGATTATCACAGTCATATGGTATAACTTATAAAAATATGGTCAAGAGAATATTTATGGTAATAGATATTTCCCTATAAGTACGTGTTAACCAAAAAGATATTCAAATATATTTCTGTAAGGAATATTTTAGAAATTGTATATACATTTGAAAAACATGCATTTCAAGAAATCATTAGTTTTGAGGCCAAATGTGAAATAACAGACTTGTAAAAAACAACAGCTCATACTTATAATTATGGTGTTAGAGTTTAGCACTGAAGCCTTCAGGGTAATAGGTAAGTGCCATAACTATTTCCTTAGTCTACGACTTGGTCAGTATAGGCATAATGTTGAGTGCCACCTAGTGTATGGTGCACATATCATTATTAACTTTAAAACAGATGTTTGAATATATAAACCATACAGCACATTGTTCACTGAAGCTGCCTAAGCAGATAAGACTCAAAGAAATTTATTAGGGGTTAGTTCCTTTAGCCCTGCAACCTCAGAACAGAAGTTCTGAGTGATGAATCAAGTTAGCTTAACCTATGGTATCTTCCATTTAACTTGTAACGGTTTAATATGTAAACCAAGTTACACCAGTTTGTCAACAAGAAAAACTGTTACTATTTCATCTTAGTGAGTACATTCAAACATTCTTGATTAGAATATGGAATATGGAGATCCTCATAGCACCATGATAAATGCCATAACAAACACATTTTTAGGTGATGAATGTATTTTCTTAACCTGTGGCATCTTCCATTTACCTTGTAATAGATCCATATATGAGCCAAGTTACATGAAATCCTAAAGAGAGAGATTTTTTTGATTTCCTTCCAATTATCCAGACATACCTAAATAAAATTGGGATTGTGTAGATCTAGAACTTGAAATATGCAATCCTTATAGCACTAATGTGAATGTGATTGAGAATTTAATTTTTTTTTCTGTAGCACTATGTATCATTATAAATTACTGCATTTCACTTAGCACCTTGCAATCAGTGGTTTTGTGACTGGTGCATATATGGATAAAAATGCTGTACATTATTTTTTCCCAGAGAATACAGTTCTTAGAGGAATTTTTCATATGTGGCTGTTCATTCATTTCTCTTTTCTAGAACTGATGGGCAATTTCTATTATGTCAAAATCACCAGACATAATCAGAACCTTTACCTCTGCATGGCCATGTATTATTTTATTTTGTATATATATGTATTTTGTGTATATTATATTTAGCAATACACTGTACTTTATTTTTACTATTATACTGTATCGTGTTGCAAAAAATGTACTAATTAAACATCAATTAATTGTTTTCAATCAGTGCCTTACTCTTTACTCATTTCCCTTCAAAATGTCATTTATGTAGAGTGAACAATTGATGATGTCTGTCATGTTTGTACCTCATACTGATCTATTTGTTTCCACAATCTTCCTTGACAGTAATTATTTCTTTTCTCCTTGAATTTTACTTTTGCATGGTAAGTGTTTAATCTACCTGTATTTTTTTTTCTTAGAAAATATTTATCCTTTTGATTCTTCCAACATTCTCATGATTTGTTCTTTATTGAAAAGATTTGGACATTTCCAACGCGGAAGAAGAAAAAGATAGGTTCACATGAAGAAGAGTTGAGGGAAGGATGTCTGTAAATATACGAGTGAAAATCTAAAAAAAAGAAAATAACACTTTGGAAGGAGGTAAATACTTGCAGAAGGAAGGCCTGTGTGAAAAGTGTTGTAGTTATGTCTGGGGGCTTACCTGTGACAAAGAATGAAGACCGTAAGTGAGGGAAAGAGTACTCTTTAAGAATTGATTTAAGACTTAAATGTAAATGTCAGTGCTATACAGTATGGAGTGAAGAGAATGGAATAGGTATATGGAAGAAAATATTTACAGAGAATGGTATATAAACAATAATGCATCAGTAAAGAAGTAGGAGTGTAAACTAAGTGCAAAGGAGATGAAGAACAGGTGAATTGTTCATGTTTACTGGTATGGGGAGTCAAGAGATCTGAAAAGTGAGAGACTCATAAGTGGAAACTCTTCCAGCTTTCATTGTGGTTTTCTTACACAAATTTTTGTTGATGGCATTCATGTAGTTTATTAGACACTTTTTCAGACTGTACTCCAAGGACTTGTCACTGGCATCAAAGAACTTGTTTCTTTACTTAAATCCGTGACTTAGTTTGATGAGATTAAACGAGTACCCTCTCAATTTCCTCTAGTTAGCAAAAAGGAAAACAAAATAATCTATACAATGGATATTCATACGTATGAAAATTCTAATCAGGTCTACCGTACACCTTCCCCATACTTGCTGTATCTTTATACGATAAGTTCCTTACTAAAAGGAGATATTTGATTCCTGCTTGTCCTTTCTCCAGCATACCAGTGACTTCCTTGGTTTAAGTAGACCAGGGCTACACTGCATATTTCTTGAAAGGATTAACTAAATATAAATCCCTTGGAAAAGTTTCCTTATCTGCATGTATAGATGTTTTCTTTTTTCCTCTAGTACTGCATTTGCTTAAACATTAACAGCATGCAGTGATGGCTCCAAATAGGGAACAGTGTGCGCAAGATTTTTTTCTGCTGTTTTGCTTTTCTCCATGATTTTATTTTCAATGAACAAAAGTTAATTGCCATTCAACTTTCTAAAGTCTGTCGGTATCTCTGCAAAATCTTTTTGTCTATTTGAGTCATAATTGGAAGCAGGCAGACATCAACCAAAAGAGCACATTCAGTGCCATTTCACTGACAACCCATTAATCTGACATCAGTGCCATGCAAATTGATGGTGAGATTGACTCAAAAACCATATGGTGAGATGCCTTAAATTATACATAGATGTATAAAATAATCCTGCATCAGACAGATGTTATAACTGTAAGGAATTGGAAACTGGACACTGTAGATGTTATTTACTTTGACTTCGAGAAAGCTTTCAATACATTCCCATATGAAAACTGGTAGCAAAAAATGAAGCCAATGTGGTGAATGGGTTAGTATTAAACTTTGAGGAAGTCACTTTTGAGTCCCTAATTTGTATACATGTATGCCTCAAACGCAAGATGAGAATGTATAGAAGTGAAGCAAGAGGATGTATACAGTTGACCCCATGCACATGGAAATAGTGAGATAGATTGCTGAACAGGTAAAAATAATCGGGATATGTTTTTCAATTTAGGACCTAACGTTTTCACGCATTATTTTTTGTTGAAGGCACAGTAGCAATGGTTGATTATTTCATACAGTCTCTGTAAATAACAGAAGGTAATGTAACTGTATATGGAACAAATAAAGATTCATACAACCATTCATTATTAGAGTCATAAAGACATTCTACCATTGTATTTACTTTCAAATTCATACGGGTTCATTAAGCATATTTAGATCAAAGTTCAATAAACAGGTACTGTAGACTTAGCACACACATATGGTTAAGTGAAATGAAAATAAGAACCATTTCCTGATACGTTTATTAAAGCTACCCTTTAATTATTTCTGGTATCATGTTTTCTCTCGTTGACAATGATGTCATTAATGTTGACATAACTTCGGGTCACCGAGCTAGCCGGGGTCAATCCTACATGCCAATCCAAACGACCATTATGACGTCTGTTACCTAACTTATCTTGTTACGTAGAGAAAAAGAAGCACCATTTATTCGCAATGTTGAAAAAAAAAGCCTTAAATTCAACTCCAGCTGTAATCGAGAGTGTCTGCTTTGTATATATTTTACGTCAACATGAACCCATCCAAACGACCAGGTTCGATGGTCAAACTACCATTCCTGGCCATTCATCTAGTCCGCCCACCGGCCAGTATACCACGTACAAAACCGTTCATTCCTGCCCTGTCCTCCATGGTGTCAAGACGTAGGGTATGTAGACTCTATAGGGCCTCTGAAAATAGGTGTGTGTGTGTGCAGGTGGTTCGTCGTACCTGGGCCCTGGGGTCCAAAAAGGGGGCGCCCGGATTACCTTGGATCTCAGAAAATGCAGAGAGTGAATAGCGCGGAGGCTCCATTCCACCCATCTCTCATCTTCCATACGTGTTTTGGCCATATTGTTCATGGCATGAAACCATAGTGGATTAAAAACAGTGTGACTGATGGAGAAGGGCAAAGGGGGGCCCGAAAGAAATTATGTACGTGCTGATAAAACTCCTCTCATGGGCCCTGTGTGTATAGTACACTTGCTTTGTAATACGTTCATTTACACTTGGTGATATAAATTCGGGTAATAGTGTTAATGCCATGCGAGTGGTAATTACATGGGACAATGATGGTACACGTGAGTAATTTGCTGGAGTGAACATTATATAAACTGTTCAATCCTGTCAGAGATAGTTTAGGTAATACGAAAACTGTGATGATAACTAACAATTAAAACCTCGACCCTTTTGTGAATTAGTGCTAAATGATTGAACTGTGACTTTTGAAGTGGTAGCTGCCCCATACCTCATCATGACTCGTTTTCTAAAACTGTGAATAGCGAGAATTTTGACCCGAAAATTTCAGGAGTACACAGAACTGACAGATAAAAATATAGATATTCTTGACTGGTGAAGAAAATAGTCGAAATAGTGTAATGAATGATAATAGTAATTAACGTACATACTATATAGCCTTCAGGATTGATATACTGTACTTATATTTCGTGTTATTACTTGGAAAATTTGGAAAGTGATTGTTATCCTGAAAGCCTCGTCCCTGGAGGGTGACTGATGACTTGGGTCGTAAACCTGAGTCAGCTCCAGGTAAGTCAACGTCGTTCAACAATTTGGGTCGTTGTCTAGCCAAGCTCTGTATCATTCAATATTGACTTATTATGTTCTGTAATGCTTGTGTAATGTTACGTTTGATATGAATAGTTAAAGAGGTTAATAAGACGTAATATATTTTAAAACACGACAGTAGATCGAGGCGATAATGGTTGTCTGCATGGAGGGAAAACTGCTTTTAATTTCAAGAGAACTTATGGAAACTTCACCTTATCTCACCTAATGGCTGTATTAATTCTAGATATACATTAATTATCATTTCATCAGTTGCTTGGGGGATCGTATGCATACACTTCGTGTTGATAAATGGTGCCATGTTGGCGTGTATTTTCATGGGTGTGTCTTGATACATTTTTTGACTGCTATATTGAATATTAAAATTCATCTTGACTGCTAGGAAGGTTAGATGTATTTTCCATAAGTTCTTTTGATTTTTTAAAAGTGTATTACCTCCTTTACATTAAGTTATTCAGTTTTCCTGGTATACTATTAACGCCTTGTTTGATATAGTCGTTAGTGTGGACGCGGAGCTTAACTGGACTCGTACCATCGTACCATTAATGGTTGTGGCCCATGTTTTTTTTTTTAAAAAAAGGAAATTATAATTTGTATTCTGGATGATGTTAGGTGATCATGAAATTGATCATGAAAATTATTCTAGTCAGTTAAGGTAGACGTATAGGATTCGAACCGGGTACTAGATAGGTCATCTCCGTAGACACTGCTCGAATCACATATTTATTTATTTTTTTTCATGTAGGTCCTTAAGTAAGAGCAAATGCTTTCTTGATCATGAAATTGATCATGAAAATGATTCTAGGTCAGTTAAGGTAGACGTCTAGGATTCGAACCGGGTACTAAATAGGTCATCTCCGTAGACACTGCTCGAATTTTTTCTTCATGTAGGTCCTTTAGTAAGGTCAAATGCTTTCTAAGTTCTTCAGACAATGGACTAAATTTGAATTCTTATTTTCCTCAAAAATATAACTTGGTTAGAATAGATGGTCAGATATTGTGGTTGAAGGTTGAAGTGGTACGTCATAAGCATTTTATTGTGAAGTAGTAAAGCGGTCATATATATATATTTTTTTTTTTTTAAATCAGATATTTGTTCACGACACAAAAGGAAATTCCATAAAATGCCCGCCTTGTTTTTCTATTGGATTTTTTTCTTTTTTTTTTTGTAACAGAAAAGGAAAATGGCAGCTAGTGCGTGAATGAAACCCGACAAATATAATAATATAGCAATTAATGGACCAATATGGACAATTGTTCATTAGGGAGACGAGGCTATATCTTATGAGCAATGCTCGAAAGATGGTCGCTTTGTTTTACTAAGGATCAATCGTGTAACTATTTAATGTAACTATTTAGTGTAACTATTAACTATTTAGTGTAACTATTTAGTCTCGTTGGTTTAGTAGAGTTTCCTTCATGAAAGAATTTATTTTCTTTTCGACTTCTTTCAATATCTTTGTTCGTCTCTCTAACTTGTCATCCACATCACCTTGTATATATAGGTGGTGTGAGACACATTATTGAGTTTTGTGATAATTTTTTATGATAATGTGTTTATATCATCGACAAAGTCCTCAGGAATGTAATTCAAGATGTATATTAACTTGATAAGGAAAGTTCATTGATCAACATTGCCTTAAGTGATCTGTAAGGACTGTTAACCTGTAGAATCAATTGTCGGCACTATTGCTACATAATTTCTCCCACATATCTGGATGTTTTTGGTCAGGCGGGGAAGCATAGAGCTGGTAGGTTCATTTTTTATTTTTAGTTATGACGGTGTTCGATACCCGCTTTTTCTGCGGGAGGAGGAGTAAAGATAATGTATATATCTTGTGATGGTCCTTTCCTCTTTTTCTATATCTTTGTCTCTATAAAATGAGAACCCAACCCTTCATAGTTCGTTTTGGAATAACACATTGTTGACATGTCGAAATTCAGTCGAAATCTAGTGTGGTATAGGACCATTGTTGGTTTATTCCAAGATTTTAAGTTTAGTCTGTGGTTTTTCTATTTATTTTACTGTCCATGGAGGTCTACAGTATATGCGTATATTTCGAGTCCACTTGATATTTTTCTAATTCCAAGATTTCATGTTTAGTCTACTGTGGTTTTTCTGTGTATTTTACTCTCTATGGAAATGTACAGTTCATGCTTATGTTTTGAGTTCGTTTGATATTTTTCTAAGGCAGTGGCTAAATACCTAGTCAAGATACGAATCAATAGGATATATATATATATATATATATATATATATATATATATATATATATATATATATATATATATATTTGTGTCTCAGTTATTGTAGCGTTTTACATCAGTGACAAATAAACATGTCTGCTTTGCTACCTCCCCCCCAAAACACTGGTGTGATGTTTATAACGTCAATATGTTCTGTGTCAACAGTGGCATGTTAATTTGTTTCATCGAACAAAACCCTTTTTTTTTTTTTTCATTTTTTTGCTTTTTGTTATCGCCTGTTTTCTCCTATCAAAATATCAAAAGTTTACGTTCTTTTTTTTTTTCAGAAATGGTTGTCGAAACTCGTAATGTACTGAGTTCTGTATAAGTTATTTGTATAAGTTACATTCACTTTCATAAGTGTTTGTCTGATGTTAGTGATTAAATCTAACGTCCAAATAACTTCAAAAATAAGTGCTAGATATTTTAAAGTGTTTTCAATACTGCTTTTGTATTTTTTTTTTTTTAAAGTCTTCGTCAATATTTGGACGGCTTCGTATTTCGCCTCTTACTGCTTTCTACTTAATTTTCCAAGTGCACCATTCTTCCTGCCGTCTAGATATAGTAAAGTGTCCACTTCTACTTTTCTTGGTAGTGCGTTAGAACTTAAAGATAGAAAAAAGCAAGTTTGGGTGATACACTGTATAAAGTTAGGTTACGTTTGCTAGTTGATCTGCAGTGGGGGAAAAGAAGGGATAATAAAGTTAGGTTACGTTTGCTAGTTGATCTGCAGTGGGGGGAAAAGAAGGGATAATAAAGTTAGGTTACGTTTGCTAGTTGATCTGCAGTGGTGGGAAAAGAAGGGATAATAAAGTTAGGTTACGTTTGCTAGTTGATCTGCAGTGGGGGGAAAAGAAGGGATAATAAAGTTAGGTTACGTTTGCTAGTTGATCTGCAGTGGGGGGAAAAGAAGGGATAATAAAGTTAGGTTACGTTTGCTAGTTGATCTGCAGTGGGGGGAAAAGAAGGGATAATAAAGTTAGGTTACGTTTGCTAGTTGATCTGCAGTGGGGGGAAAAGAAGGGATAATAAAGTTAGGTTACGTTTGCTAGTTGATCTGCAGTGGGGGGAAAAGAAGGGATAATAAAGTTAGGTTACGTTTGCTAGTTGATCTGCAGTGGGGGGAAAAGAAGGGATAATAAAGTTAGGTTACGTTTGCTAGTTGATCTGCAGTGGGGGGAAAAGAAGGGATAATAAAGTTAGGTTACGTTTGCTAGTTGATCTGCAGTGGGGGGAAAAGAAGGGATAATAAAGTTAGGTTACGTTTGCTAGTTGATCTGCAGTGGGGGGAAAAGAAGGGAAGAGAAGGGTTGATCATACTGACGGCCAAGGGTAGGAAGGAGGATCCACTGTATGGTGTTTTGAACACTTGTTTCGACCAAATTAAGATTATGATCCAATCCCAAGATTATATATGTATATGTATATATATATATATATATATATATATATATATATATATATATATATATATATATATATATATATAGACAACGGCGCGAAAGCTGGTCTCGTAAACCTTTTTTTTTTTCTTTCTTTTGTTAATTGTGGAGTGGGAGTTTACACCCAATGGTGGAGTGGGAGTTTACACCCAGATGTCAGGGGTTTTTGAGAGGGTGGGAGGGAGTTCAGACCTGGACGACTTATCCAAAAGCCCTTTAGAGTCTTTGCAATTGTTTTTCTTTTGTTCTTCGACGAGAGAGAGAGAGAGAGAGAGAGAGAGAGAGAGAGAGAGAGAGAGAGAGAGAGAGAGAGAGAGAGAGAGACTGTAAAGTTTTGTTTGCGTTGGTCCACTGAGGTGATCAATACTTCCAGATGACACGGTGGGGTGTGTGTGTGTGTGTATATGAGAGAGAGAGAGAGAGAGAGAGAGAGAGAGAGAGAGAGAGAGAGAGAGAGAGAGAGAGAGAGAGAGAGAGAGAGATTATCTGAGTAGAACGGGTTGTTTGGACATGACGGTACGACCTTTGGGTGATAATGGCTTTGACCTGACCTTGACCTGACCTCATGGTCAATTTCAAGTGTCGGGGCCCATCATAGTGAAGGTCCATGTCGTCATACTTCGGAGGTAGAATGATGAGGTAGCGCTAAGGGGGTGTGAGAAACCCAACATATCGTACCGGCTCTCACACACACACACACTATGTTCTCGTCATTGGTGGCCCGTTACGCTGCCACCTATTGTTTATACGCCGAGGAGCGTATCTAAGCGGGTTTAAGTTTTCATTTACACTCGTCTGTCCGTCTCAATAGCTCATCTCACGTGGACAAGGTCGAAAGAACTCATTTGCTGATTCGATGTGTTGCAGGCGTGTTCTATATACCCCCACCCCGTTGCGCCCTTGGCTGCTACTGCCGTAGTGAGTGTACCCGAGCTGGTTCGAAATAGATTTCGGGATGTTCGAAGCTTTTGTGTGTGTGTGTGTGGTAGGGGCGCTGCTGACTTACGGCACGCTTCGAAGTCGTTGTCTACTCCTTGACGTTTCGTGGTGGGGTTTGAGCGACGCTGGTTTCGATAGAGGTTTCCGGAACGAGAGTTCGAAGCTTGGGAAGTTCTTCGGTGCCTTACAGACGATAGTCCTCGAAATGTGTCGTTACTAGCGTCTTGTGAAGATGGGATTTGAGCGACGCTGGTTCGAAAGAGTTTCGGAATGTTCGAAGTGGATATGTATATATATATATATATATATATATATATATATATATATATATATATATATATATATATATTTTTTTTTTTTTATTTATTTTGCTTTGTCACTGTCTCCCGCGCTAGCGAGGTAGCGCAAGGAAACAGACGAAAGAATGGCCCAATCCACCCACATACACATGTATATACATACACGTCCACACACGCAAATATACATACCTGTACATCTCAATGTACACATATATATATACACACACAGACATATACATATATACACATGTACATAATTCATAGTCTGCCTTTATTTATTTATATATTTATTTATATTTGAGGCCATGGCGCTTTGATCATCAATGTGGCCTTAGTGACACTCCTCATATCTTTTCCCATCTCAACTAACGTCTGGTTATGATCTTTGATAGATTTTCTCTCTTTATTTTGTGGGAGAAGCTTGGGTATATATACGTAGTTCCTTTGATATCGTAAAAGCTTTTGACAAGGTATGGTAACAAGGGTTTCCTCATATTGAAGCTTCTCTGTCATAGCAGTCTTCCCTCTTCATACCCTCCTGTCTACTCCTGTCTACTCTCCTTTGTGGTCGATCTACGTCTGTAGTTGTAGATAGCTCAAACCCCTTTCCCCACTTCCTTTCTTTATCAACAGTGGTGCCAGCCACGACCCCTCCTTCCCTTATCAACAGTGGTGCCAGCCACACTCCCTTTTCCCCTTTTATCTTTTATCTCTCACACTCTTCCTCCTTTTCATCAAGGATTTTCCCTCTCTCCAACAGATGATACCAAATGGACTCGTATGTTTGACGACTCCCTCCCTACCTTCCTCCATTTCCCTCA
>NC_092290.1:8739182-8754182 GCF_036320965.1 Panulirus ornatus | reverse complement strand
ACTTCATTACACTCCTAAAATGTACTTTTAAAAAGGAGAAGAATATTCCCCCCTCAAAAAAAAATAGCCTCATGGAAAACGGGAACTGGTACATTGTAACGTGATCCAGTTCGTGTTCTGGTAACAATAGCTGCGCTCAATACGGGTAAATAAAAGATTTACATTACTGGAAACAATAACGAATTGTTTCACAGTTAAACATACGTTATACTGAAGCTGACGTGTGTGTGTGTGTGTGTGTGTGTGTGTGTGTGTGTGTGTGTGTGTGTGTGTGTTTAATTCAGTTTTTTTTATCTAGGAAAAAAATTTAACTCTAGTCAGATACTTATTTTAGTGGTAGTGCATATATATCACACTAGTTTTCGATATTAAGAAAGAAATTGATCTTTATATTTGGATTCAAGGATATATATATATATATATATATATATATATATATATATATATATATATATATATATATAGCGTCCTAGCTACATCTCTTCGTTGTGTATCAATTGCCTTGTTATATTTCTTTCTTGTATCTCTCCTGTTGATGTGATTACTACACGAAAGTGCACTTGGGAACTTACTGTGTTTCATTTCCCCGTGGACTCACAGGAATATATATAATATATATATATTATATATATTATATATATATTATATATATTATAACGATGTAAACTGAACAGAAGATAGACAGGGACTGTATAAAATAGGAGAGTACTTTACCCAAGACTTAGTCAAGTTGAACCACGTCTGGTACTGAATAAATGACCACGTGACCTTTGACCTTTCGTCCTGAACTTTACAGCCGGAGTAGGTCAACACACACACACACACACACACACACACACACACACCAGTGATTGTCGCTCCTCGTAGAAAACGGCGTTACGTTTCGCCAATCCAACGAAGTGATATCTTGACGTAGAAAACGGGGGGGTGGGGTGGGTGCTTGTCAGTCATTGTGCTTCAGAAAACGGATCGCGTTCCTGTGGAGGGAAAAAAGGAAAATACAATGAAAGTTTATAAGGAAGGAGGACCCCCGGGGGGGGGGGGGGGCGGGGCCAGAGGCGCCGCCCGGGAAGTTCGTGGGGGGAGGGAGGGGCAGATAAAGTTCCTAATTACTCCTTCAGGAGGCTAATGATCCAGGGGGGAGGGAGGGAGGGAGGGAGGGAGGGAGGAGGCGCTAGACTGAGGGAGGAGCTAGAGGGAGAGAGAGAGAGAGAGAGAGAGAGAGAGAGAGAGAGAGAGAGAGAGAGAGAGAGAGAGAGACTAGACTAGACTGAGGAAGAAGCTAGAGGGAGGGAGAGAGAAAGAGAGAGAGAGAGAGAGACGCTAGACTGAAGGAGAAACTAGAAGGAGGGAGGAAGGAGCCAGAGGGAGGGAGGGAGGAGCTAGAGGGAGGGCGAGAGGAAGGAGCTAGAGGGAGGGAGGGAGGGACAAAGAGAGAGACGTTAGACTGAGGGAGATACTAGAAGGAGGGAGGAAGGAGCCAGAGGGAGGGAGGGAGAAGCCAGAGGGAGGGCGAGAGGAAGGGGCTAGAGGGAGGGAGGGAGGGACAAAGAGAGAGACGCTAGACTGAGGGAGAAACTAGAAGGAGGGAGGAAGGAGCCAGAGGGAGGGAGGGAGGAGCCAGAGGGAGGGCGAGAGGAAGGAGCTAGAGGGAGGGCGAGAGGAAGGAGCTAGAGGGAGGGAGGGAGGGAGAAGGAGAGAGACGCTAGACTGAGGGAGAAACTAGAAGGAGGGAGGAAGGAGCCAGAAGGAGGGAGGGAGGAGCCAGAGGGAGGGAGATAGGAAGATGATGATTTCGCATCAGTGAACAGAAGACAGAAGAGCGATTAACCCATGACGAGGTGTTTCACTAACGATGATTATAACCCATTTACTCCCCCATGAATCCCCCCATGAATCCCCCCATGTATCCCCCCATGAATCCCCCCATGTATCCCCCCATGTATCCCCCCATGAATCCCCCATGAATCCCCCCATGTATCCCCCATGAATCCCCCATGAATCCCCCCATGAATCCCCCCATGAATCCTCCCATGAATCCCCCCCATTCATGGCAGTGAGGAACATCCACTGGAAACCTATTCTCCCCCATCCCCCATCCCCCATCCCCATCCCCCATCCCCCATCCCCCCATCCCCATCCACCCATCCCCCATCCCCCATCTTAATGGCCTGGCCTCCGTAGGTGAAGGTGGTGTTTCGTCTGAATCATTAAGAAACACGTCTGTGTATCTCGGCCTTGCAGGGGGGAACACAGAGATCACCAGTGCCTTGCAGGGGGGGGGGACACAGAGATCACCAGTGCCTTGCAGGGGGGACACAGAGATCACCAGTGCCTTGCAAGGGGGGGGACACAGAGATCACCAGTGCCTTGCAAGGGGGGGGACACAGAGATCACCAGTGCCTTGCAGGGGGGACACAGAGATCACCAGTGCCTTGCAGGGGGGGACACAGAGATCACCAGTGCCTTGCAGGGGGGGGGGGGACAGAGATCGCCAGTGCCTTGCAGGGGGGACACAGAGATCACCAGTGCCTTGCAGGGGGGGACAGAGATCACCAGTGCCTTGCAGGGGGGACACAGAGATCACCAGTGCCTTGCAGGGGGGACACAGAGATCACCAGTGCCTTGCAGGGGGGACACAGAGATCACCAGTGCCTTGCAGGGGGGACACAGAGATCACCAGTGCCTTGCAGGGGGGGACACAGAGATCACCAGTGCCTTGCAGGGGGGGGGACAGAGATCACCAGTGCCTTGCAGGGGGGGACACAGAGATCACCAGTGCCTTGCAGGGGGGACAGAGATCACCAGTGCCTTGCAGGGGGGACACAGAGATCACCAGTGCCTTGCAGGGGGGACACAGAGATCACCAGTGCCTTGCAGGGGGGGACACAGAGATCACCAGTGCCTTGCAGGGGGGGGGACACAGAGATCACCAGTGCCTTGCAGGGGGGGGACACAGAGATCACCAGTGCCTTGCAGGGGGGACACAGAGATCACCAGTGCCTTGCAGGGGGGACACAGAGATCACCAGTGCCTTGCAGGGGGGGACACAGAGATCACCAGTGCCTTGCAGGGGGGACACAGAGATCACCAGTGCCTTGCAGGGGGGGACACAGAGATCACCAGTGCCTTGCAGGGGGGGACACAGAGATCACCAGTGCCTTGCAGGGGGGGACACAGAGATCACCAGTGCCTTGCAGGGGGGGACACAGAGATCACCAGTTCACTCCCCTTCACGACTACGTACGGCTGTAAAAAGTGGTTGACGGTGCGATGGATGGTACCGTACCGTACTGTGGCACAGTACGGTACGGTACGGTACCATCCACTCTTCTACAACCACCATTACTGGGGGGGGGTTTCTTTTACTATCCCCCCCTGTTTTCTCCCTTCTGTGTCTCATTCCCACCACTGTCCCTCCCCTCCCCCTCTCTCTCTCTGTGTCACACTGCCACCATTATCTTCCCCCTATCTCTATGTCACACTGCCACCATTATCTTCCCGCTATCTCTGTGTCACACTGCCACCATTATCTTCCCTCTATCTCTATGTCACACTGCCACCATTATCTTCCCCCTATCTCTATGTCACACTACCACCATTATCTTCCCCCTATCTCTGTCACACTGCCACAATTATCTTCCCGCTATCTCTGTGTCACACTGCCACCATTATCTTCCCTCTATCTCTGTCACACTGCCACCATTATCTTCCCTCTATCTCTATGTCACACTGACACCATTTTCTCCTCCCCCCCCCTCTCTCTCTCTCTCTCTCTCTCTCTCTGTCACACTCCCAGCCCTATCCTCCCCCCCTCCCCTCCCCCTCTCTCTCTGTGTCACACTGCCACCATTATCTTCCCTCTCACTGCTCTCCCACTCCCTCCCACATCTCTCCCACATCTCCCATCCCATCCGGGTTAAAGGTGAGACGTTTCTCGTTTGCATCTCGTCCCAAGACATCCTGTCTGTGTCTCACCCATCCCACTAGTATCTATGTCTATCGCTACATTATCTGTATCCATCTCACACACTAGTAGATAAGTCTTATCTTATCACAGGAACATCCCTCTCTATCTATCTATCTATCTATCTATCTATCTATCTATCTGTCTGTCTGCCTATCTGTTTATCTATCTGTGTCTATCTATCTATTCAGCTATCTATCCATCTGTGTATGTATGTATGTATCTATCTATCTATTCTCTATCCATCTATCTATCTGTCTATCTACCTATCTATCTGTATATCTATTCATCTATCCATCCATCTATCTGTCTATCTGTGTATCTATCTATCTATCTATCTATCTATCTATCTACATCTATCTACATCTATCTACTCTATCTATCTGTTTATCTACCTATCTATATACCTACCTATCTATCAATCTATCTACTCTATCTATCTGTCATCTGCCACAGTGCAATATGTCTACAGGAGGGTGTGTGTGTGTGTGTGTGTGAGTGTGTGTGTGTGTGTGTGTGTGTGTGTGTGTGTGTGTGTGTGTATGTGTGTGTGTGTGTGTGTGTGTGTGTGTGTGTGTGTGTGTGTGTGTGTGTGTGTGTGTGTGACACCACGTCGACGTGTTCGGGTAACACAGCGCAGGGAACAGCATTTATTCGACATGTCGAACGAGAGAAGATATGAACACGTCGACACGTTGGCCTTCACTGTACGTTGGTTCGTATCCAACCCACCCACCCACCAACCCACCCACCCTCAATGCACGTTGGTTCGTATCCAACCCACCCTCCCACCCACCCACCCTCAATGCACGTTGGTTCGTAACCAACTCACCCACCCACCCACCCTCCCACCCACCCTCAATGCACGTTAGTTCGTATCTAACCCACCCACCCACCCACCCTCAATGCACGTTGGTTCGTAACCAACTCACCCACCCACCCACCCTCCCACCCACCCTCAATGCACGTTAGTTCGTATCCAACCCACCCTCCCACCCACCCTCAATGCACGTTGGTTCGTATCCAACCCACCCACGAACCCTCCCACCCACCCTCAATGCACGTTAGTTCGTATCCAACCCACCCACCCACCAACCCACCCACCCACCAACCCACCCACCCACCAACCCACCCACCCACCAACCCACCCACCCAAAAGAAAATTACCCTCGTCTTGGTAATTATGTATAGGAATCAAAAGATTCCATTCCTGTAAAAAGAAATAATAATAAATAAATAAATAAATAAAAAAGAAATAGAAATGACTAGAATTGTAAAAAAAAAATTTTTTTCTTTAAATTTGTTGTGTAAATTTTTTCTCTTTAAATTTGTAGGTGTGCAAATTAATTAATTAATTTTCTTTTTTTTTTTAAATTGTAAGGATGCATTACACTCTCCCATGCTCTGCCTGGCGCTATGTGACACAGGAGGGGGGGAAAGAGGTACATATGTAGTTACGAGTTGTGAGATAGATAGATAGATAGAGAGAGAGAGAGAGAGAGAGAGAGAGAGAGAGAGAGAGAGAGAGAGAGAGAGAGAGAGAGAGAGAGCTCACATAATACCTCCATTGTCTGGGAAGGGAAGGGAAGGGTTAAATTGCTTTACATCTACGAGAAGGAACTGATATATATATATATATATATATATATATATATATATATATATATATATATATATATATATATATATATATATATATATGACCCCACATGTCATGTGTCTTCGATATCCGGCTTCATATCTAGAATATTTTATATCGAGAGGTCATTCCCTTTCCCACGTGACCTTTGACCCGGGAGGTTATATCCCAGCCCACCTTCAGAACACACACACACACACACACACACACACACACACACACACACCAACGTATGTATATGGAGGAATGTATTTCGCTGGTGTTCTTTGTACTTACTCGATTATTCATTCCTGTAAATCATTGATACTACTACTGCTACTACTACTGCTATTAATAATTATAATGATAATATTGATAGTTAATATTGATAATTAACGATATTGATGATAATGATAATGATTGATAATAATAATGATAATAATAATGATAATAATAATAATAATAATAATAATAATAATAATAATAATAATAATGATGATGATAATAATAATAATAATAATAATAATAATAATAATAATAATAATAATAATAATAATAATAATGATAATAATAATGATAATGATAATAATAATAATAATAATAATAATAATAATAATAATAATGATAATGATAATAATAATAATAATAATAATAATAATAATAATAATGATAACAATATTATTATTTTTATTATTATTATTATTATTATTATTATTATTACTGAAGGATGAGGCCAAAGGCACCTAAGACTCGAACAGTCGTACTCAAGGGTCGTACTCAGAGGTCGTACTCAAAGGTCGTACTCAAGGGTCGTACTCAAGGGTCGTGCTCAAGGGTCGTACTCAAAGGTCGTACTCAAGGGTCGTGATTAAAGGTCGTACTCAAGGGTCGTGATCAAAGGGAAAAAAAGGGGAAAAGAAAGTCGAATTAGCATATATATATATATATATATATATATATATATATATATATATATATATATATATATATATATATATATATATATATGTATATATATATATATATATATATATATATATATATATATATATATATATATATATATATATATATATATATATGTCGATCATTGGGCAGTTAAGATAAAGCTCGTTAGATGAAAAGTGTTGCTTAATGACCCAAAATTATGGAGACAAATTGGTGTAGTGGTTAGAGGAGTGTTAGATAGACTTCAGTGTAGTAGGATGGGAAATAAGGCATTTCGGAGACGCAAATACATTAGACGTGAATGCAAAGGGTGTATCTTCGTGTTCAAGGGTTGTACCGTCGTGTTCAAGGGTTGTACCGTCGTGTTCAAGGGTTGTACCGTTGTGTTCAAGGGTTGTACCGTTGTGTTCAAGGGTTGTGCCGTTGTGTTCAAGGGTTGTACCATCGTGTTTAAAGGCCATACCGTCGTGTTCAAGGGTTGTACCGTCGTGTTCAAGGGTTGTACCCGTCGTGTTCAAGGGTTGTTCAGTCGTGTTCAAGGGTTGTACCGTCGTGTTCAAGGGTGATACCGTCATGTTCAAAGGCCATACCGTCATGTTCAAGGGTTGTACCGTCATGTTCAAAGGCCATACCGTCGTGTTCAAGGGTTGTACCGTCGTGTTCAAAGGCCATACCGTCGTGTTCAAGGGTTGTACCGTCGTGTTCAAGGGCCATACCGTCGTGTTCAAAGGCCATACCGTCGTGTTCAAGAAAAGAGGGAGGGGGGGTGTGTGTTCACATAAATCTCCAGCCGGATATCGCTCGTGTGCGATATACCAGCGCATACCCGGATATGCCACGCCTCGATATAGACCCGGGGGGGGGAGGAGCGATATATCCTCCCCTGGGGTATATTTAGATGGAGATTATGAAGAAATAAGTTGGCAGAATATTCTTCAGTGCGAGATGAAGGAGAAATAAATTGGTTAGAATACATATAGAATACTTCCCACGTATTCCCTGCGTGTCGTAGAAGGCGACTAAAAGGGGAGGGAGCGGGGGGCTGGAAATCCTCCCCTCTCGTTTTTTTTTTTTTAATTTTCCAAAAGAAGGAACAGAGAAGGGGGCCAGGTGAGGATATTCCAAAAAAGGCCCAGTCCTCTGTTCCTAACGCTACCTCGCTAACGCGGGAAATGGCGAATAGTTTGAAAGAAAGAAAAGATATATATATGTATCTGACTATATAAATCCCCTGGTCCATCCCTCATGTGTGTTCGCTACACCCTCCAGTATATAAATTAGTTCATCTGAAAACTCGTGTGTGTAATCCCCCTTCGTGTGGGATTTACATCTATGTAATCCCATTTAAATAGGGGTGTGGGTGGGACATAGTGTGTCCCCACCTCGTCCCTTCCCCATAGTGTGTCCCACCCCGTCCCTTCCCCATAGTGTGTCCCACCTCGTCCCTTCCCCATAGTGTGTCCCACCCCGTCCCTTCCCCATAGTGTGTCCCACCCCGTCCCTTCCCCATAGTGTGTCCCACCCCGTCCCTTCCCCATAGTGTGTCCCACCCCCACCCCTTCCCCTTTTGCTCCCCCCAACACCCACCATAGCAATAGGATTCTTCCCCCTTCCTCATAACCCCTTCCTCATAACCCCTTCCTCATAATCCCCCTCCTTTCCTCATAACCCCTTCCTCATAACCCCTTCCTCATAATCCCCCTCCTTTCCTCATAACCCCTTCCTCATAACCCCTTCCTCATAACCCCTTCCTCATAATCCCCCTCCTTTCCTCATAACCCCTTCCTCATAATCCCCCTCCTTTCCTCATAACCCCCTCTCCTCACCCCTCCTCATAACCCCCTCCTCCTCACCAGTCCACTCATTAACTAATTCACGCGACATTTGGCTCCCGACGTCAATGGACACAGAGCAGTTGGAGGGGACGAACAAAACCCGGTTCTCCAAACTCCTCCAAAACTATATAGAAAATGACTGACTCCCTCACAAAATGACTCCCTCACAAAATGACTCCCTCACCAAATGACTCCCTCACAAAATGACTCCCTCACAAAACCGCGTCTCCTAGAATGATCTCACAGTACCACTCCTCCTCCTCTTCCTCCTCGTCTTCTTCCTCCTCCTCCTCCTCATGGTCTTCCTCCTCCTCCTCTTCCTCCTCCTCTTGCTCATCGTCTTCCTCCTCCTCATCTTCCTCATCCTCCTCCTCCTCCTCCTTGTCTTCCTCCTCCTCCTCTTCCTCCTCCTCTTCCTCCTCATCGTCTTCCTCATCCTCATCCTCCTCCTCCTTGTCTTCCTCCTCCTCCTCTTCCTCCTCATCTTCCTCCTCATCGTCTTCCTCATCCTCCTCCTCCTTGTCTTCCTCCTCCTCCTCTTCCTCCTCATCGTCTTCCTCATCCTCATCCTCCTCCTCCTTGTCTTCCTCCTCCTCCTCCTCTTCCTCCTCATCCTCATCCTCATCGTCTTCCTTCTCCTTCTCCTCCGTGTTGCATGGGTTGCTTGATCGTACGTCCCTTCCTGTATATCTTAACCTGTGTCAGTAATTGTGCCTTCGTGCCCATTGTTGTCTAACTGTATTAAGTGGTTGTTAACGTAGTTTTTTTTTTTTTATATAGTCAAGGGTAGTATCCTGGTGCTCAGTGGGTCGTTCCATCGTGCCTAAGGGTCGTATCGTCGTGCTTAAGGGGTCGTATCGTCGTGCTTAAGGGGTCGTACTGTCGTGGTGAAGGGGTCGTCCTGTCGTGTTCAAGGGGTCGTACTTACGTGCTCAGGGGTCGGACTGTTGTGCTCAAGGGGCGTACCGTCGTGCTCAAGGGTCGTATCGTCGTGCTCAAGGATCATACCGTCGTGCTCAAGGGTCGTACCGTCGTGCGCAAGGGTTGTACCGTCGTGCTCAAGGGTCGTACCGTCGTGCTCAAGGGTCGTACCGTCGTGCTCAAGGGTCGTACCGTCATGCTCAGGGATCTTACCGTCGTGTTCAAGGGTCGTCCCTTCGTGCTCAAGGGTCGTATCGTCATGCTCAAGGGTCGTACCGTCATGTTCAAGGGTCGTATCGTCATGCTCAAGGATCATACCGTCGTGCTCAAGGGTCGTACCGTCGTGCTCAAGGGTCGTACCGTCGTGTTCAAGGGTCGTACCGTCGTGCTCAAGGGTCGTACCGTCGTGTTCAAGGGTCGCACTGTCATGCTCAAGGGCCGTACCGACGTGCTCAAGGGTCGAAGGGTCGTACCGTCATGTTCAAGGGTCGTATCATCGTGCTCAAGGGTCGTACCACCGTCGTGCTCAAGGGGGCTTGAGGGGGGCTTATCTCCTTATCGAGATAATAATCATCTCTTCATTCTTAACCGCTCCTCCCATGGTACCCTTGGGACGATCTCTGCCCCGAGTTCTGTATGAAAAGAGAGCGAGAGAGAGAGAGAGAGAGAGAGAGAGAGAGAGAGAGAGAGAGAGAGAGAGAGAGAGAGTAGAAGGCACTCACGCCTCACCCCTGACTTCGTCTCATTCATCAGTTCAACAACATCATTATCAACATCATCTTTTGTTCCTCACTTGCAGTCTTTTGTTGGTGGGCGTGTGGTGAGGCGTTTGTGGTTAGGGGCCTGTCTGTGGTGAGGGGGGGGGGGGGTCGGGGTGGGGCCGTCTGTGGTGAGGGCCGTCTGTGGTGGGAACAGTTTGTGCTGGGGGACGTCTGTGGTGAGGAGGCCGTCTGTGGTGAGGGGGCGTCTGTGGTGAGGGGACTGTCTGTGGTGAGGGGGGGGGTCGGGGTGGGGCCGTCTGTGGTGAGGGCCGTCTGTGGTGGGAACAGTTTGTGCTGGGGGACGTCTGTGGTGAGGAGGCCGTCTGTGGTGAGGGCCGTCTGTGGTGGGGACAGTTTGTGCTGGGGGACGTCTGTGGTGAGGGGGCCGTCTGTGGTGAGGGGCCGTCTGTGGTGAAGGGCCGTCTGTGGTGAGGGAGCTGTCTGTGGTGGGGGGCGTCTTTGGTGATGGAGCCGTCTGTGGTGAGGGGCTGTCTGGGGTGAAGGGCCGTCTGTGGTGAGGGGCCGTCTGTGGTGAGGGGCCGTCTGTGGTGAGGGGCCGTCTGTGGTGAAGGGCCGTCTGTGGTGAGGGGGCCGTCTGTGGTGAGGGGGCTGTCTGTGGTGAGGGGGCGTCTGTGGTGAGGGGGCTGTCTGTGGTGAAGGCCGTCTGTGGTGGGGACAGTTTGTGCTGGGGGACGTCTGTGGTGAGGGGGCCGTCTGTGGTGAGGGGGCGTCTGTGGTGAGGGGGCTGTCTGTGGTGAAGGCCGTCTGTGGTGAGGGGGCTGTCTGTGGTGAAGGCCGTCTGTGGTGAGGGCCGTCTGTGGTGGGGACAGTTTGTGCTGGGGGACGTCTGTGGTGAGGGGGCCGTCTGTGGTGAGGGGGCGTCTGTGGTGAGGGGACTGTCTGTGGTGAAGGCCGTCTGTGGTGAGGGCCGTCTGTGGTGGGGACAGTTTGTGCTGGGGGACGTCTGTGGTGAGGGGGCCGTCTGTGGTGAGGGCGGTCGTCTGTGGTGAGGGGGCCGTCTGTGGTGAGGGGGCTGTCTGTGGTGAAGGCCGTCTGTGGTGAGGGGGCTGTCTGTGGTGAAGGCCGTCTGTGGTGAGGGCCGTCTGTGGTGGGGACAGTTTGTGCTGGGGGACGTCTGTGGTGAGGGGGCCGTCTGTGGTGAGGGGGCTGTCTGGGGTGAAGGGCCGTCTGTGGTGAGGGGCCGTCTGTGGTGAGGGGGCTGTCTGGGGTCAGGGCCGTCTGTGGTCAGAGCCATCTGTGGTGAGGGGGGCCGTCTGTCTGTGGTGGGGCCCGTCTGTGGTGGGGTCTGTCTGCTTTGGAAGCCGTCTATGTCGTAAGCGACTGTATATATAGACAGACACACGAAATGTTACATAGAAAGCGAGCGATTATAATTTCCATGACTCTCCTCCATCCACCAATTTCCATTTCCTTAGCCAACCACTTCCTCGTCGATATCAAACTGTAAATAAAGACTTTTTATTTTCTCTTTTACAGACATGTAAAGTCAGCCAATACCGCGTCGAAAAAAAACGAAAACAGAGAGAGAGAGAGAGAGAGAGAGAGAGAGAGAGAGAGAGAGAGAGAGAGAGAGAGAGAGAGAGAGAGAGAGAGGCTGGGGGGACACATTGGCATTTATCCCAACACATTTTCATTTTACGAAATTTACGCCAGTGTCAAAGAAGCGTATGGCCACCTGGCGCTAAATTGAGGGATGAATTATTCTGTGGGAGTGGGAACTCATGTGTCTTTAAAAGTTGGTCGGGTTATTTACCTCAGTCAAAACGTGGTGGAGAGGGGAAAAAAAGATATATGCATTGAGCTTTGTTTATGATATGGAAACTGTTGTATAGAATTATCATTGTGTGTGTTTATACATATATATATATATATATATATATATATATATATATATATATATATATATATATATATATATATATATGTATATATATATATATATATATATATATATATATATTCCTATGAGTCCACGGGGAAAATGAAACACGAAAAGTTCCCAAGTGCACTTTCGTGTAATAATCACATCAAAAGGGGAGACACAAGAGAGAAATATAACAGTCAGTTGATATACATCGAAGAGACGAAGCTAGGACGCCATTTGGTAAACATATGATTGTCCAAAACAATATATATATATATATATATATATATATATATATATATATATATATATATATATATATATATATATATATATATATATGTATTACTTTGTCGCTGTCTCCCGCGTTAAAGAGGTAGCGCAAGGAAACAGACGAAAGAATGGCCCAACCCACCCATATACACATGTATAAACATACACATCCACACACGCCCATATACATACTTATACATTTCAACGTATACATATATACAACGTTTACATATATATATACATACACAGACATATGCATATATATAAACACATGTACATAATTCATCAAGTGGGCCAGTGGTGTGACACTGGAAGACCTTGTGTGAGGTCAGAGGTCAAATGGGCGTGTGTGGTGCGCGGCACTGCCGCGCCTTGTGGGAGAGGTCAGAGGGCAAGTGTAAGCTTCCAACCCCCCCCCCCCTTCCCCACAATCCCAAGGTTTGACCTGACATGACCTGAAACGCTGAGGAAAAGGGCTGGACATGTATACATGTGTTCAACTCCCTGTTGACTTGTTCGGAGGAACGAGAGAGAGAGAGAGAGAGAGAGAGAGAGAGAGAGAGAGAGAGAGAGAGAGAGAGAGAGAGAGAGAGAGAGAGATGGTTGTTAGCGATAGTTCGCCGGCTCGTTTGGAGTTGTTAGGGGTAGTTAGCGTTGCGGCTTGTTGTGAAGGCAAAAGTCTGACTTTAAATGCCTTTTTTTTGTGATGATATATTTTTTGATCCTTTTTTTGTTTGCTTACTTTAAATGCATTTTTTTGTGATTATTTTTTTTGTTTTTTATTGGTTGTTTACTTCAAATGCCATTTTTGTGATTATTTTTTTTATCCTTTTTTGTTTGTTTACTTCAAATGCCATTATTGTGATTATTTTTTTTTATCCTTTTTTTGTTTGTTTACTTTAAATGCCATTTTTTGTGATTATTTTTAATACTTTTTTTGTTTACTTTAAATGCCATTTTTTTGTGATTATTTTTTTCCTTTTTTTGTTTGTTTAGTTTAAATGCCATTTTTTGTGATTATATTTTTTTTATCTTTTTTTGTTTGTTTGTTTATACTGTTAAAGGAGCAATTTGACAGTGAGTGAAGAAGGAGTCATGTGGGTTGAGTGAGGTGTGAGGTGTGAGGTGGTGGAACTGTGTGTTTTTGTGGACTTGGAAAAAAAAATTGCCCCCCCCCCAAAAAAAATGCCAGTGGATGTGGAGGTTATGAAGTGTTTGTAACTTTGTGGGTCTGAGGAGGAGGGCCGGGCCCAGAGGAGTGAAACTCGACAGCCACTGAAGTGCTGGGGCACTCTCTGCCGCAGCCAGCCGTTACTTTAAACAAACCGGGCATCGGGGGGGGGGGTGGTTTCGGTAGAACCGGTAATACACTACCGGTTTACCTCCCGTACCAGAGAGAGAGAGAGAGAGAGAGAGAGAGAGAGAGAGAGAGAGAGAGAGAGAGAGAGAGAGAGAGATACATACATTATATATATATATATATATATATATATATATATATATATAGATAGATAGATAGATAGATAGATAGATAGAGAGAGAGAGAGAGAGAGAGAGAGAGAGAGAGAGAGAGAGAGAGAGAGAGAGATTCTGTTTTTTCCCCAACCCAGTCATTTTTTTTTTCTTTTCTTTTCCTTTTTTTCATTTTTGTTCGTGGCCGGAGCCAGAGCCCTCCCTCATTGAAAGGTCGCCGGAATAAACAATTGGGGAGCCTCACTTTTCGCGTTGACCTTGACTATAATTGACGTGAGGAGGAGGGGGGGCGCTTTGATGTTTACCTTTTTGAAATGTGAGAACTCGGTGGTTTGTTTGCACGCCCGCACGCGCCCACTGTCTGTAGGGATGGTTTGCCGAGAGGTGCAGACACCTCTGTTTGTGGTTTGTAGAGGTGTGTGTGTATGTGTGTGTGTGTGGGTCTCGGCATATGAAAACTTAAGAGCACGCTTGTATATATATATATATATATATATATATATATATATATATATATATATATATATATATATATATATATATATAATATATATATATATATATATATATATATATATATATATATATATATATATATATATATATGTAGATTAAGTCGTGAGAAGGTTAGAGAGAAAGAGAGAGATGTGTGGTGATAAAAAGAGTTTGTGGTGAAGAGAGCAGAAGAGGGTGTATAGAAATGGTTTGGACGTATGGAGAGGATGAGTGAGGAGAGGTTGACAAAGAGGATTTATGTGTCAGAGGTGGAGATAACAAGATAAGGAGACTAAATTGGAGGTGGAGGGATAGAGGGAGAAAGATTTTGAGCGCTTGGGAGCCTGAATATGCAGGAAGGTGAAAGACGTGCTCAGGATAGAGTAAACTGGAACGAGGAGATATATAGGGGTCGA
The DNA here is from genome assembly GCF_036320965.1 of Panulirus ornatus. Classification (NCBI taxonomy): domain Eukaryota; kingdom Metazoa; phylum Arthropoda; class Malacostraca; order Decapoda; family Palinuridae; genus Panulirus; species Panulirus ornatus. Next base: position 8,739,590 of record NC_092290.1, on the reverse strand, counting down.
CGTACTGTCACTAGACTGAACCAGGGCATATTAAACGTCCGGGGTAAACTATAGAGAGGTCTGTTAGGGCCGGGATGTAGATAGGGAGCTGTGGTCTCGGTGCATTACACAACACGACAACCTTAGAATGGACGTGAACGGATGTAGATAGGGAGCTGTGGTTTCGATGCATTACACAACACGACAACCTGAGAATGGACGTGAACGGATATGACCTTCTTACGTCTGTCCCTGGCGCTACCTCGCGAACGCGGAAAACAGGAAAAAGAATGGACATAATTGAAGTGGAACAACTCCCATTTACCCCCCCTAACTTGCAGTGTGGGCTGGAGGAAGGCAGTGGCCTGTGTGTGGTGGTGTGTGGTGTGTGGTGGCTGGTCAGAAAGCGTCGCTTTATCAATAATTCGT
>NC_092290.1:8704182-8729182 GCF_036320965.1 Panulirus ornatus | reverse complement strand
GGGGGGGGAGAGAGAGAGAGGCCTTCTTATTGCGGGTTCCCGTCTAGGGTAAATGAACAAAAAAATGAATAAATGGATAAATAAGAATTAGATATAAATATGTACCCCCATTGACGGGGTTGGTCCCGCTGCGCCACGATCAGTAGCAGGGAAATACTGGAGCCCCTCCGGAGTGAGACGTTGTGTGACGAGACTGCACTCCAAGTGATGCAGACTTGCCAAAGGCGACTGTTTACTTGTGGGGTAACCTCGATTAGGCGGAGTCCGGTAGCATCTATCGATCTATCTATCTATCTATCTATATTTATCTATCTGTCTATCTATCTATCTATCTATCTATCTATCTATTTATCTATCTATCTATCTCTCTATCTATCTATATCTATATATATTTATTTATTTATTTATGTATATATGTATTTTTATAAGTATATGTGCGTGTGTGGGCGTTTATGTATATACATGTGTATGTGGGTGGGTTAGGCCATTCCCTCGTCTGTTTCCTTGCGCTACCTCGCTGACGCGGGAGACGGCGACAAAGTATAGTATATATATATATATATATATATATATATATATATATATATATATATATTCCTACGAGTCCACGGGGAAAATGAAACATGATAAGTTCCCAAGTGCACTTTCGTGTAATAATCGCATCATCAGGGGAGATACAAGAGAGAGATATAACAGTCAGTTGATATACATCGAAGAGACGATATATATATATATATATATATATATATATATATATATATATATATATATATATATATATATATATATATATATATATATATACCTTTTTTTCGAATTCTCATCATTTGTTTTTACGTAAAACTCTGAGTTTCCCTTAGAAACACACACACACACACACACACACACACACACACACACACACACACACACACACATACCCAGGCCAGCCAACCACTTACCATTCATCAGCCAAGTCTTCTCACTCTCCTCCCTTCTTTGGCTCAGTTCTTTCTCCCTCTTTCCCGTCTCAGCTCCCTTACTACTCTCCCTAGCTTGTCTCAGCTCCCTTACTACTCTCCCTTGCTTGTCTCAGCTCCCTTAGTACTCTCCCTTGCTTGTCTCAGCTCCCTCCCACCTTCCCTCTCTAATGGTTCTTCACGTCCATCCTGGCTTAGCTCACTCCATCCCTCTCTTTCTAATCTCAGGTTCCTTGCGTCTTCCCTTCCTCGTCTCAGCTCCCTTCATCTCCCCAATTTCTAATCTCAGGAGCTTCTCGCGTCCTCCCATGGTTGTCTCAACCCCACTCCTCACCTTGTTTCTGCCCTGAGAACAAGAAGGCGCTATCCAACTGGAACTTGGAGCTATATTCCCTCACCTTTCGAATGAGACTTTGAGACGTGAGTTTTGCCCAGTGTGACGCCTTTACCATGGCGTCTCCGATTTGATAATCTGTGTACAACCACTCCATTATATGTAGTCATCCATACTGGTGTCTACGGAGCCTCAAAGTTCAGGGGGAGTGATCCATTCGCTGCAAATGGCAGTGGGTCTAACACAAGAGTCTTGCGTTACGCCACTGGCAACCCAACCCCCAACTCCTCCTCCACCCCAAGCCACCATTTTGGGAACGCTCCTCAAACCTTTGCCATTTTGCTTCCATCTACTAAGGTTATCTTCTATCCAGTGGAGGAGTCCACCTGTTGATTCCTGCTTGTAGGTCGTGGTATATGATCACCCTCCGATAGGGGCTCAGTGTCAAATGCTCTCCTGCAGTCTAGAATGACAGTCTGCGCCGACTCCATCTCTTTGATCTAAAATGGAGCTTACCTTTGTTGTGTAGAAGTGCAAGAAGATTGGAATGCACTGACCTCCTCTCCCTGAAGGCATGTTCTCTCCTAATTGATAATTAGTTCTTTTAACCCCCTATTTGCGAGGTGTCCATTTTCTTTTCTTTATTTTCTATAGCAGTGTTTCCAGACCAGCCGTGTTTAGGAGCCTGGCCAGTGTAGTTCATCGCAGTATCCTAATCTCGTGTTCTCTCTAAACACAGACAGAAAATTTGAGCTTGTGTGAGTGTATGTGTGTGTGTGTGTGTGTGTGTGTGTGTGTGTGTTTTCAAGCCACACATACACACACACACACACACACACACACACACACACACAAGGATGGACCAACGTCTCGTATCACTAAGTTAGCATTGAGGTTGGCGGCCGATGGTGCGCCAACACCTTCCCCTCCGCCCCACCTTGCTGGCGCACGAGGTCCTCAGCAAACACTCACCCCCAGAACTCCAGGGAAACTTACACTTGGGATGTGTAGATTCTGACGTCATAGACGGCCCACCATTATTCATCAGTTAAACAAGCTGTTCGGTGGTTCCTGAAGGCCTGGGGATGGAAGGGACGGGTCAACTATCGTTTGATTCGTCGTACAGAAGAAGGAGAAGGAGGAGGAGGAGGAGGAGGAGGAGGAGGAGACCTCCTTTGCAAATGTCAGTGTTCTTCAGGTCTCCACTGTAATGAGAGATCTATAATGGCGAGATCTGATTATCTCATTTTATTCTCAAGTTTTAGTAACTGAGGCATGTGCCTCTGGACAGGTGTTATGTAACGCTATGCGTTATCCGTTGAAGAACAAGGACACCACCACCACGGCCTTTACGCTGAGTGGACGGTGTGACAGGGACTCCATGAGAACGACTGTGGGGGCCCTAAAACTCAAGTGACTGGTCTGGATGTCGTGTGTTGAACGACTGTGGTTCCTGGCTTCGTTGTGGGGAGCTGTTAAGTGAGGTGGTTGGGTGACCGGTAGGTCGTTAGGGCGTGAGATGACGCGGTGGGGTCTTTAGCTAGCATCTTGGCGAAGAAGCCTCCTGGTTGGTTGGAGATGAACACGCCAGCCAGACTCACTCCAAACGACAGGAGTTCAGGGAGGTGTACGTACCCTTGTTCAAGGGGGAGCTGTGTCTTGTGCCGTGGCTCGTCGATGATCAAGGTAGACGAAGCAGTGTCGCCCTCCAAGGCATCGCGTTACGCCCAGTCTGTGCGCGCGTGTGAGGGCTGGAAACCTCCTCTTCGTTCCAGAACTTGAGGACGTTGTGCTGGGCTCAGCCCCTTGTGCTGGCAGGCTTAGCAACCTGAACCACTCAGCTGGGACTGCGCATTAGGGCTTTCACTGCCCCGCTCATAGATGTAAGCTTACCTGCCTCTCCTCGCTTAAGCTGGTGGCAGCTTTGGACCCACGACACACTGCTGGTTCCGCCCATCATCCTCCTGAGAGGGCGTGGAACACCTCCCTACAGTCTTTCCAGTTCGTGATTGTGGCTGGCTTCGAGATGCAGCTCCTCTTGCCCATCTGTCGTCTCTTCCTCCATATAGTGTCTCATGGGCTCTCTATAGTGTCTCGCGGTCTCTTTAATGTCTCACGGTTTCTCTGTAGTGTCTCGCGGTCTCTCTTTAGTGTCTTGCGGTCTCTATAGTGTCTTACGATCTCTCTATAGTGTCTCACGGGCTCACGGTCTCTTTATAGTGTCTCACGGTTTCTTTATAGTGTCTCGCGGTCTCTCTGTAGTGTCTCGCGGTCTCTCTGTATAGTGTCTCGCGGTCTCTTTATAGTGTCTCACGGTTTCTTTATAGTGTCTCGCAGTCTCTCTGTAGTGTCTCGCGGTCTCTCTGTAGTGTCTCGCGGTCTCTCTGTATAGTGTCTCGCGGTCTCTCTACTATGAAGAAGTACACCACATCAATCTTGCGTAGGTCGTGGGAGGCGTCTCCTCCCCTTCCCTTCACGCCATGTTCCTCTTCCCTCCTCTTGTGGACACTGGAGAGAGAGCTCACATATCTCCTTCTGCAGGAGTGAGAGAGAGAGAGAGAGAGAGAGAGAGAGAGAGAGAGAGAGAGAGAGAGAGAGAGAGAGAGAGAGAGAGAGAGAGAGTCGAGTGCTCCACCTTCGCAGGTCTTCCAGTGTACACAATATACTCACCTGCTGATAGACGTCGTAGACCAACGCTAAAAGAGAGAGAGAGAGAAAAAAAACTCCCTTTCTCTCTCTCTCTCTCTCTCTCTCTCTCTCTCTCTCTCTCTCTCTCTCTCTCTCTCTCTCCTGGAAGGCTCTGGGGCTTCAAGGTAGTTGAGGGTATGGTTCCAGGCCACTGAGAGATATAGAGGGAGGAGACCAGGTGTGGAGAAGGAGAAGGGAAGAGACCAGGTGTGGAGAAGGAGAAGGGAAGAGACCAGGTGTGGAGAAGGAGAAGGGAAGAGATCAGGTGTGGAGAAGGAGAAGGGAAGAGACCAGTGTGGAGAAGAAGAATTCCTCCATACGAGTGTGGGCGAGGGAAGAAGAAGATGAAGACATTTGCTGAAGACGACGAAGATTCATACAGTAATGATGGAGAGAGAAGTAAGATCTCTCGCTGGAATGGAAAACCTTTGTGGTGTGGACCAGCTGCTCCCCAACACACCGTAGACACTGGTGAAGGATTGAAGCGGGCGCGCGCGCACGCCGGCGAACACTGTGTTCCAGTGTGGCTAGCTTGATTTGCCCAAGCAAGAGGAGGTCAACACTCCAGCCTTGGGTGGGCCAAAGCTCCATTCTGGCGAGCAGAATTCCAGGCTGACGAGTAATATTCCAGGCCGGTGATGGTCAGCAATATTCCCAGGATGGTCAGTAATATTTCCAGGATGGTCAACAATATTTCCAGGATGGTCAACAATATTCCCAGGATGGTCAACAATATTTCCAGGATGGTCAACAATATTCCAGGATGGTCAACAATATTTCCAGGATGGTCAACAATATTTCCAGGATGGTCAACAATATTCCAGGATGGTCAACAATATTTCCAGGATGGTCAACAATATTCCAGGATGATCAACAATATTTCCAGGATGGTCAACAATATTTCCAGGATGGTCAACAATATTCCAGGATGGTCAACAATATTCCAGGATGGTCAACAATATTTCCAGGATGGTCAGTAATATTTCCAGGATGGTCAGCAATATTCCCAGGATGGTCAACAATATTTCCAGGATGGTCAACAATATTTCCAGGATGGTCAACAATATTCCAGGATGGTCAACAATATTCCCAGGATGGTCAGTAATATTTCCAGGATGGTCAACAATATTTCCAGGATGGTCAACAATATTCCCAGGATGGTCAACAATATTTCCAGGATGGTCAACAATATTTCCAGGATGGTCAACAATATTCCCAGGATGGTCAACAATATTTCCAGGATGGTCAACAATATTTCCAGGATGGTCAACAATATTCCAGGATGGTCAACAATATTCCCAGGATGGTCAGTAATATTTCCAGGATGGTCAACAATATTTCCAGGATGGTCAACAATATTCCCAGGATGGTCAACAATATTTCCAGGATGGTCAACAATATTCCCAGGATGGTCAACAATATTTCCAGGATGGTCAACAATATTTCCAGGATGGTCAACAATATTCCCAGGATGGTCAACAATATTTCCAGGATGGTCAACAATATTTCCAGGATGGTCAACAATATTCCAGGATGGTCAACAATATTCCCAGGATGGTCAGTAATATTTCCAGGATGGTCAACAATATTTCCAGGATGGTCAACAATATTCCCAGGATGGTCAACAATATTTCCAGGATGGTCAACAATATTTCCAGGATGGTCAACAATATTCCAGGATGGTCAACAATATTCCCAGGATGGTCAGTAATATTTCCAGGATGGTCAACAATATTTCCAGGATGGTCAACAATATTCCCAGGATGGTCAACAATATTTCCAGGATGGTCAACAATATTTCCAGGATGGTCAACAATATTCCAGGATGGTCAACAATATTCCCAGGATGGTCAGTAATATTTCCAGGATGGTCAACAATATTTCCAGGATGGTCAACAATATTCCCAGGATGGTCAACAATATTTCCAGGATGGTCAACAATATTCCAGGATGGTCAACAATATTCCCAGGATGGTCAACAATATTTCCAGGATGGTCAACAATATTTCCAGGATGGTCAACAATATTCCAGGATGGTCAACAATATTCCCAGGATGGTCAACAATATTTCCAGGATGGTCAACAATATTCCCAGGATGGTCAACAATATTTCCAGGATGGTCAACAATATTCCCAGGATGGTCAACAATATTTCCAGGATGGTCAACAATATTCCAGGATGGTCAACGATATTCCAGTTCAACCGAGAACATTCCAGTTCAACCGAGAACATTCCAGTTCAACCTAGAACATTCCAATTCAACCGAGAACATTCCAGTTCAACCGAGAACATTCCCAGTGGAGTAGAACATTCCACTTCAACCGAGAACATTCCAGTTCAACCGAGAACATTCCCAGTGGAGTAGAATATTCACTTCCAGGCAGCCAGCCAGTGTTCAGGGTTTGAGGGAGCAATATGTCGCAAGGTCTGCTGAGCAATATGTCGCAAGGTCTGCTGAGCAATATGTCGCAAGGTCTGCTGAGCAATATGTCGCAAGGTCTGCTGAGCAATATGTCGCAAGGTCTGCTGAGCAATATGTCGCAAGGTCTGCTGAGCAAGATCATCTCTGTGTGTGGCGTCGAGGGGGCCCCCCAGCCACACACCTTCCAGCAGTGGCTGTTGACTTTCACTCCCTTTCCCCCTGAGTGTGTGTCTCCGGGAAAAAACTAATTATGAATCCACCTAATTTGTTTTTTTCCCGGAACTTGTGAAAGACACACCTGGAACTGGGGGATGTGAGGGGAGAAGGGAGAGGGGAGAAGGAAGAGGGGAGAAGGGGGCCTATTTTCGACTCTGTTTTTTTTCCCCTTTTCCTTGATGACAAGTCTTGCTTATTTTCAAGGGGAAAGACGGGGGTGATGATGGGAAGGATTTGTAGGCAGTAGAAATGGAGTGAAGATATTTTTTTTGTGTGTGTGTGTGGTAATAGAGGAGGAGGAGGAGGAGGTGTGAAGATAATTTTTTTGTGGTAAGAGAGGAGGAGGAGGAGGTGTGAAGATATTTTTTTTGTGGTAAGAGAGGAGGAGGAGGTGTGAAGATAATTTTTTTTTTGTGGTAATAGAGGAGGAAGAGGAGGTGTGAAGATAATTTTTTTGTGTGTGTGTGGTAATAGAGGAGGAGGAGGTAGGGGTGGGTGTAGTTTTACAACGGATGAAGAAGTAGATATTGGTGTAGATAGACGGGGGCAAAGAGACGTAGAGACGGACAGATAGACTCATTATATAGAGATAGACAGATAGACTCTATATAGAGACAGACAGATAGACTCTATATAGAGACAGACAGATAGACTCTATATAGAGACAGACAGATAGACTCTATATAGAGATAGACTCATTATATAGAGACAGACAGATAGACTCTATATAGAGACAGACAGATAGACTCTACATAGAGACAGACAGATAGACTCATTATATAGAGACAGACAGATAGACTCTATATAGAGACGGACAGATAGACTCATTATATAGAGACAGACAGATAGACTCTATATAGAGACGGACAGATAGACTCTACATAGAGACAGACAGATAGACTCTACATAGAGACAGACAGACAGACTCATTATATAGAGACAGACAGACAGACTCATTATATAGAGACAGACAGATAGACTCGTTTTAGATCATACTGCTTGACGTCACAGGGAGGTATACTCGTTCCCACTGAATATTGAGCGTCGATGTTGTCATCTCTCCTCTCAGTCTGATCCAGATCTCGTATACCAAGCCAGGCTCCCCCACGTACCCTCCCAAGCCATAACAAGCTATGTATTGACACCATATACATGCCATTTTCCCGTCGCACCGTGCACTCTACGCTTCTAAATACACTCTCGAAGCCAGGCGACCAGACCTATAAACAATTACATATACGTGCCGCCCTCCTCCTCCTCCTCTTTCTCCTCCCTTTATATACGAATGGTCAAACAATGGAGCCTCCGAGAGCCCCACCCGCCAGTCAGTCAGAAGGTGAGACGAGACGAGGTCCACTCCACACGATTAAACATTCAGCCAAGCCTACCCCAGTTATCGCGGACCGCGTTAATTGGAGAAACCATTAAGGGGAAAATTTGGCCTCTGGGAGCATCCCCCGAGTTTGGACAATAGCAGCGAGAGAGAGAGAGAGAGGGAGAGAGAGAGAGAAGTGTTGGTAAACACGGGCGTGAGGTTGTCTTGGGACAATGGCAGCTTTTCGGTGTTTGTGTGCATTGGGGGGGGTTTAGTAAGGGGGAGGATAGGGGGTTGTTCGGGAAGGGGTAGGGTAGAGGAGGATGGGAGAGGTTGATGGGATAGAGTGGGAAAGGTTGGAAAGGGGGGTAATGGTGATGCCTAAACCTTGTCCTTTTCAAGTGTTCTTCGACATATTTTTTTTTTTTTCTAGTCCATCTATCGCTTTCCATGGCTGGTTCTATCTTCCCTTCATCCCTCCTATCTTTCTTTCTTTCCTTCTTTCCTTCTTTCTTTCTTTCTATCTTTGTTTTTTTCCATGTTTTTCATTCTTATCATATCCTTAATTCACCAGCACTCATTTGCATATAGATGAAATGAGATCTTGTGATGAACTGTGTACGTTACATTGCTTGTTAACATACATCCCTTTTTTTATCCTAATTACTTTCAGCTCTCTCCTTTGATAAACCAAATGCCATTTATAGTTATTGATGCACGATTAATAACCACAGCTGGGAACTTTTATCAAATATCGGTTGAGAAGGGAAGAAAAGAGAAAAATATTCTTGGCCATCTGCACTCACAGGTTTTCCACCTTTCTGATCTCGTTACTTATACTCGTTCCAAATAACAGATGAAAGTAGAGACGAATCGGATCGCATCCCGCAGGGAGGATTAGCATCCCCGACGCCAAAAGGATTGGCGAATCCGATTCGTCGTAGAGGGGAAAGACAGATCCGATTACGAGAGACGTAACTGGAAAGTCGTAACGCCCTTCAAAGAGTCCAGAGTTCTCGTCTTTAGTAACATATCCCGCTTTGTGTGTATCACGTACGTTACGTCCCGTCATTTCCGTGGAATTCAAATATGTATCTATTTCATAAACAGGTGTTACCGTACTCCCGCCGCATGTGAGAAAAGTCATGGGGTGACCAAATCCCATCGAAGAACTCACTCCAATGGAGTTCTGCCTTGCCCTGCTCCTGATTGAGGTGCAGCCTCCGCTCTGCGCTACGTGTGGAAATTCAAATGGATAGTTTATTTACAGCTAAATGCCATGTTATAGTTTCTATAACCCCATTTACCCGTTCTGTGCTGTCTTGTCTGTATATATCAATTGTACTTTCGATGATACAAATTGTCTTGTTCCATCATTGGAAATCCCCGTATGATTTGATATATCGTATTTTTTGTTCTGTATCATAATTCGCTGTCACGTTTTTTTGGTGTTCGTTATGTAATCTCTATGTTAAGGTGTCCTGTGTACTCCATGGTACCTGATCTTTGCTTTCTGTTACATAGATTGGGTTCTGGTATACAAGTCTTTGCTCCATATGTGTTTTAGGATCTTGTACATAACATGTGCTCCGTATTGCATAGTTCGGGCTCTGATACATTGTGTTCTTTGTTACATTATCTAGGTCTGGATCTGTGTTTTCCCAGTTACATAGTCTTGTTTCTGCTGCTCATATTCTGTGTTTTCTTCGTTCCGTCATGTGTGGAACAGCTTCGTTCTCTGGAACATTGAACCCGTCTTGCACCATGTATGTTTTCTGTTGCCTTACCTTACGTCTGTGTCGCATAATCCCTGAACTTCTCTTGTCACATTATCTGTGCTCCTTTACGTCCAGCAGACCCACCGTTCCCTAACTTGTATGTACGTCTGTGTCTGCCATCTGTCACACCCTCCCTCCCTCCCCACTTTCTTTCCCCTTAGCTTACTCGTCTAGCCACAGCTTCTCAGTCTCAATTCGATTTGCATATCCAAAGAAAAAAAAAAAAAAGGGGGGGTTCCCCCGAGAGAGAGAGAGAGAGAGAGAGAGAGAGAGAGAGAGAGAGAGAGAGAGAGAGAGAGAGAGAGAGAGAGAGACTCACACGGCGAATGCATTGGTCGAATTTGGCACACGTCATTCGTCAGCACACGTTCTCATATTAGATAATCATAAAAAAAAGGAGATATAAATCTTTTTTTTTCCCTTTTTGACTTAGGGGCTAATCCAGAGGCAATTACGTCTATTCATAAAAATTGAAAAACTCAATTTGGTCGGGAATTTTTATTTTTTTTTTCCCCAGCCATCAAGAGATTGGATTCAGCTGCAGCGATCGAGTTTGCTGTGGTTGATTTTAGGTTGTCAATTGATTATGTACTTTAGGGGGGCTTCGGTTCATCAGCATTACCAAAGAAGGGAAGGGCTTCGAAGTGGTTGACTTTTCCCGTTTTTTCCTCTTCGTACTTGATCGCCACCTCCCGGGTTAGTGAGGTAGCGTCAGGGACGGAGGGAGAAAGGTCACATTGGCTCACATCCATTCTCTAGCTGTTATGTGTAATGCATAGAAACCATAGCTTCATATCCACGACCAGGAAGGAGCCCCCCAACAGGTCCGTTCCGTGGTTTACCCAGGGCGCTTCGCATGCCCTGGCTCAGTCCAATGACTGCACGTCGCCCCCTGTATACCACATCGTTCCAGTAAACTCTATCCCGTGCACGCCTTCCCCTCCTCTTGCATGGTCACACCCGCAACCATTCAGAATCGTTTTCACTCCACCCTTCCATTTCCAATTTGGTCACCCCCTTTTCTCTTTGTTCACTCCACTTCTGACACACATCCTCTTTTGATCGTTGGGTCGACATATTTGGTCCATATATATATATAGAAAGAATACTTCCCACGTATTCCCTGCGTGTCGTAGAAGGCGACTAAAAGGGGAGGGAGCGGGGGGCTGGAAATCCTCCCCTCTCATTATTTTTTATTTTAATTTTCCAAAAGAAGGAACAGAGAAGGGGGCCAGGTGAGGATATTCCCTCAAAGGCCCAGTCTTCTGTTCTTCACGCTACCTCGCTGACGCGAGAAATGGCGAATAGTACGAAAGAAAGAAAGAAGATATATATATATATATATATATATATATATATATATATATATATATATATATATATATATATATATATATATATCTGGAATTATGATATAACGACATTTCCGTCTTGTTTCGTGGCCTCGTAGTTAATGATTGGTCTGGTGATAATGATGGAAGGCCGCCTCCTCCCTCCTCCCTGTCTCGTTTACAGAAGTTGTGGGAATCTTGCACAGACGAGGGAGCTCGGGATCTGTGGATCCAAGATCAACAGACGAGAGGCAGACGGCGGCGCTGACGAGGACGACCAGTTGACGGAGGGAGAGGTGCGTGTGTGTGTGTGTGTGTTGGAGGAGGAGGGGGACTTGTGTGTGTGTTGGAGGTGGAGGGGGACTTGTGTGTGTGTTGGAGGAGGAGGGGGAGAGGTGTGTGTGTTGGAGGAGGAGGGGGACTTGTGTGTGTGTTGGAGGTGGAGGGGGAGAGGTGTTTGTGTGTTGGAGGAGGAGGGGGAGAGGTGTGTGTGTGTTGGAGGAGGGGAGGTGCGTGTGTGTGTGTGTGTGTGTGTGTGTGTGTGTGTGTGTGTGTGTGTGTTGGAGGAGGAGGGGAGAGGTGTGTGTGTGTGTGTTGGAGGAGGTGGGGAGAGGTGTGCGTGTTGGAGGAGGGGGAGAGGTGTTTGTGTGTTGGAGGAGGGGAGGTGCTTGTGTGTGTGTGTGTGTGTGTGTGTGTGTGTGTGTGTGTGTGTGTGTGTTGGAGGAGGAGGGGAGAGGTGTGTGTGTGTGTTGGAGGAGGTGGGGAGAGGTGTGCGTGTTGGAGGAGGGGGAGAGGTGTTTGTGTGTTGGAGGAGGGGAGGTGCGTGTGTGTGTGTGTGTGTGTGTGTGTGTGTGTGTGTGTGTGTGTGTGTGTGTGTGTGTGGGAGGAGGAGGGGGAGAGGTGTTTGTGTGTTGGAGGAGGGGGAGGTGCGTGTGTGTGTGTGTGTGTGTGTGTGTGTGTGTGTGTATGTGTGTGTGTGTGTGTGTGTGTGTGTGTGTGTGTGTCTTGAGAAGGATGTATGAAAGCAGCTGTTGGAAGGAAGAAGGAAGGACGAATGAACGTAGATGTCTTTCCTCTTCTCTTCTGCCTTTCTCTCTCTCCCTTACTGATGTCTGGCACTAGGGTGATTTCCCCTCCCTTCCCTCCCTCCTTCCCTCCCTCACTTCATCCCTCCCTCACACCCTATCTGTCTCTTCCACTCACTCAGGCTTTGAGGTCCCCCCCCGACCTTAACTACCTTACTACTTCGACCCTTGTTCAGTACACCCCACTTGTCACCCCACCGACGCCTCCAACCAAGGATAAAATAGAACAAAAGTTGGTCTTTAATCTCTCTCTCTCTCTCTCTCTCTCTCTCTCTCTCTCTCTCTCTCTCTCTCATTGAGAAAGCTACACCCAAGGATGTGCCATTCCTGCTGTCTATTCCCTGTACGACTGCCTATCTCCACTTTACCCCCTCCCCACACTCTGTCACAATATAGCTACTACGTCTGCTGGATGATCCAGGCGTCCGACACGTCTGTGAAGGCAGTCCCGTATATCCCTGGACTACGTCTCCTTCAGTTGCGACATATGCATCAGATGCGTAGGAGAAGGAGGAGGAGGAGGAGGTTCTCCTGACGTGGCTGGACGCAGAAGGGAAGTATATCATCGGTGCTCCGGTAGGAGGAGGAGGAGGAGGAAGTCCTCCTCCTGACGTGGCTGGATGCAGAAGGGAAGTATATCATCGGTGCTCCGGGAGGAGGAGGAGGAGGAGGAAGTCCTCCTCCTGACGCGGCTGGACGCAGAAGGGAAGTATATCATCGGTGCTCCGGCAGGAGGAGGAGCAGGAGGAAGTCCTCCTCCTGACGCGGCTGGACGCAGAAGGGAAGTATATCATCGGTGCTCCGGGAGGAGGAGGAGGAGGAGGAGGAAGTCCTCCTCCTGACGCGGCTGGATGCAGAAGGGAAGTATATCATCAGTTCTCCGGGAGGAGGAGGAGGAGGAAGGAAAGAAGGAATCGGAGGGGCGTCAGGGACAGACGAACTGTATAGGAAGAGTGCCACAGAGAGGCGCCCATTCAAGGGGGGTCCCGTGAATGAGGGGCTTCGAGTAGGGTTGGAAGTGGGTCGCTATCGCCCTAAAGGCTTTTGGGGTGGAGAAAAGAGTGGGAGGACGAGGAGAAGGAGGAGGTGGTAAGGGAGCCCTCAGGTTCATCATGGCTGACGAAGGGCTCAGGGTGTCTTGCCCTTACGAGGGCTTCCACACCACCTGGAGGAATCGGAGCTACTGTGGCGGAGAATCGAAGTGGGCGTGGAGTTGAAGTGGGTTGGTGGAGTGGCGTGGGGTTTTCGGGGGGGAGGGTGATATAGATCTAAAAGGGGACATAGATATAGAACGGGGAGTCCAAAGAGGTCATAGAAATAAAAGCTGGGGAATCTAACAAGGACATAGAAATATGGATAGTATTGAAGGAGGACATAGAAATAAAGAAGAGAACTTAAGGAGGACACAGAAATATAGAAGAGAACTTAAGGAGGACACAGAAATAAAGAAGAGAACTTAAGGAGGACACAGAAATATAGAAGAGAACTTAAGGAGGACACAGAAATATAGAAGAGAACTTAAGGAGGACACAGAAATATAGAAGAGAACTTAAGGAGGACACAGAAATAAAGAAGAGAACTTAAGGAGGACACAGAAATATAGAAGAGAACTTAAGGAGGACACAGAAATATAGAAGAGAACTTAAGAAGGACACAGAAATATAGAAGAGAACTTCAGGAGGACACAGAAATATAGAAGAAACCTTCAGGATGATATAGAAATAAAGAAGAGAACTTAAGAAAGACACAGAAATATAGAAGAAAACTTCAGGATGATATAGAAATAAAGAAGAGAACTTAAGGATCACATAGAAATGAAGAAGAGAACTTGAGGAGGACATAGAAATATAGCAGGGCATCTAAGAAAGACCTTGAAATATAGCAGGGAATCTTGAGGGTGACATAGAAATGAAAATATAGTAAAAAAAAGAAAAGAGAGAAAAAGAAAAGATTCGATCTACATCTCTTACGAAGTGATTTCACCTCTCGCTTGAGCTGACCCCACTGGCGAGGAAGGTCAGAGGTCAAGCCCAAGCTGTCGGGGAGAAGGTCAGAGGTCAAGTCCGAGCCGTCGGGGGGGGGGGAAGGTCAGAGGTCAAACACGATACAAACACAGACAATAACGACAAGAGATGGAGAGTACGAGGGAGTAGCAAGGAGGCTTGGAGGAAAGAGAGGTGTGTGTGTGTGTGTGTGTGTGTGTGTGTGTGTTGTGTGTGTGTTGTGTGTGTGTTGTGTGTGTGTGTTGGGTGTGTGTGTGTGTTTGTGTGTGTGTGTGAATATCGAGGTGGAAAGGGGGAGGGAATGGGAAGAAGAAGGAGGAGGTGGTTCAAAGACAAGATGGTCGGTGAGTCCCATTTCTTTTTTGACATTAGAGTCGTCTCTCGCGTCTTGGTCTATTTCTGATTCGATTTCTATATTCTCGTTGCATTCCTCTCAAAAGTCATCATTTCTCTTTCTTTTTCTATGTCTTCAAATCGTAGATTATCAGCTGTATGTTGCCACCACCATTTAAACCTTATCTACCACAGTGATTGACCCGCTGTTTCCAATTATTCAGTCCAGATAAGCTTTGATCGTGGTAAGAAAAGCGTTTAGAAGGCAATAAGGAAGGCTGAAGGGTCATTTGCCACACCACAGGTGATTACACCACTTCCCAAGAACTGAAGCAATTGTAATTATTATATGATATCATCTTTCGATCATTTTGATCATCAATTTTCACATCTTTTCTTTCTTCTTTCAAACTATTCGCCATTTCCCGCATTAGCAAGGTAGCGTTAAGAACAGAGGACTGGGCCTCTGAGGGAATATCCTCACCTGGCCCCCTTCTCTGTTCCTTCTTTTGGAAAAAAAAAAAAAACGAGAGGGAAGGATTTCCAGCCCCCCGCTTCCTCCCCTTTTAGTCGCCTTTTACGACACGCAGGGAATACGTGGGAAGTATTCTTTCTCCCCTATCCCCAGGGATAATATATATATATATATATATATATATATATATATATATATATATATATATATATATATATATATATATATATATATATATATATATATATATATATATATATATATATATATATATATATATATTCCTGTGAGTCCACGGGGAAAATTAAACACGATAAGTTCCCAAGTGCACTTTCGTGTAGTAATCACATCATCAGGGGAGACAGAAGAGAGAAATATAACATTCAGTTCAGTTGATATACATCCAAGAGACGAAGCTAGGACGCCATTTAGTAAACATGCTATATATATATATATATATATATATATATATATATATATATATATATATATATATATATATATATATATATATATACGTTCCTTTCTGGCTGGCTGGCGACAGGAGTTCACGTTCTGTTTCCGGTGAACGAGCGCCCTTCCGGGTCAACTCGACAATATACCTGTACGTTCTTGTTGAACTCCAAGCTTGTCCGAGAACAAGTTAGGTAACCTGCTGAAGATGTGTGTGTGTGTGTGTGTGTGTGTGTGTGTGTGTGTGTGTGTGTTTGTACTAAAGGGTTGTGTGTGTGTGTGTGCTGAAGGGTTGTGTGTGTGTGTGTGCTGAAGGGTTGTGTGTGTGTGTGCTGAAGGGTTGTGTGTGTGTGTGTGCTGAAGGGTTTTGTGTGTGTGTACTGAAGGGTTGTGTGTGTGTGTGTACTGAAGGGTTTTGTGTGTGTGTGTGTGTGTGTGTGTGTGTGTGTGTGTGTGTGTGTGTGTGTGTGTGCGTGTGTGTGTTTGTACTAAAGGGTTGTGTGTGTGTGTGTGCTGAAGGGTTTTGTGTGTGTGTACTGAAGGGTTTTGTGTGTGTGTACTGAAGGGTTTTGTGTGTGTGTACTGAAGGGTTTTGTGTGTGTGTACTGAAGGGTTTTGTGTGTGTGTGTGTGTGTGTGTGTGTGTGTGTGTTTGTACTAAAGGGTTGTGTGTGTGTGTGTGCTGAAGGGTTGTGTGTGTGTGTGTGCTGAAGGGTTTTGTGTGTGTGTACTGAAGGGTTTTGTGTGTGTGTACTGAAGGGTTTTGTGTGTGTGTACTGAAGGGTTTTGTGTGTGTGTGTGTGTGTGTGTGTGTGTGTGTGTGTGTGTGTGTGCGTGTGTGTGTTTGTACTAAAGGGTTGTGTGTGTGTGTGTGCTGAAGGGTTTTGTGTGTGTGTACTGAAGGGTTTTGTGTGTGTGTACTGAAGGGTTTTGTGTGTGTGTGTGTGTGTGTGTGTGTGTGTGTGTGTGTGTGTGTTGGGGGGTGGGGGGGTAGAGATGCTCCCTGGATTGTAGGGGAGAGAGAGAGGGAGAGACAAAGGGGCCTATGATGTTTGCTGCCTCTGTCTCAGTCTGTCTGTCTGTCTGTCTGTTTGACTGTCTGTCTGTCTCTGTCTCTGTCTTGTCTGTCTATCTGTGTCTGTCTGTCTCTGTCTATCTCTGTCTTTCTGTCTCTGTCTGTCTGTCTCTGTCTTGTCTGTCTGTCTCTGTCTGCCTGTCTGTTTATGTCTGTCTGTTTGTCTGTGTATCTGTCTGTCTATCTGTCTGTCTGTCTGTCTGTCTCTCTCTCTCTCTCTCTCTCTCTCTCTCTCTCTCTCTCTCTCTCTCTCTCTCTCTCTCTCTCTCTCTCTCTCTCTCTCCCACGACCAGGGAGGTCACACAGGGTGTCGAGAGGGGTCGGGGTGTGTGACGGTGAGCCACACAGCACGCACGTCAGTGGATGGCACAGTCCCCTCCTTAGCCCCAAGTTGCTGTCCGTCCTCTTTGCTCATAGAGATGTAATATGCTCTAATTCGACCTCCAAACACAAGTTTGTTTTTGTTTTCTCCCCCACCTCATCTCTCACACACAAGACTGGATAACACGTAGTTCTGTGTCGTGAATCACCAATTTCTATCTCTCCGTGGGGAGAAGAGAGTGGGGAGTAAATGATAAACTCCCCACATGTAAGATAAACTCCCCACATGTAAGATAAACTCCCCACATGTAAGATAAACTCCCCACATGTAAGATAAACTCCCCACGTGTAAAATAAACTCCCCACATGTAAGATAAACTCCCCACGTGTAAGATAAACTCCCCACATGTAAGATAAACTCCCCACATGTAAGATAAACTCCCCACGTGTAAGATAAACTCCCCACATGTAAGATAAACTCCCCACGTGTAAGATAAACTCCCCACATGTAAGATAAACTCCCCACATGTCTCCTGCTTGCGAAGCGACTGGCACTGGCGGGAGTTGGAGGAGAAGGTGGGTGGAAGGATGATCCTCTCTCTCTTTTCTTCTTCGTATGTTTGGACTCCCCAACGACAGGAACAGAAGAAGGAGCCAGGCGAGGACTTGAGGCCTCGAAGGCTCAGGCTAGGGGTGGTCGGGTGCCTGAATGTGCGCGGATGTAACAAGGACGGATAGAAAGGTGAGAGATAGGTATCATGTTTGCTGAGAGTAACCTGGATGTTCTGGCTGTGAGTGTGCGAGGGAGCTGCTGAAGGGGAAGGGGGAAGAATGCTGCTCAAAGGTCACTATGGTGGAAGTCCAGTGTTTTATAAGAAGGGCAAGAGTGATAGAAGTGGGCATTACTTCTTTCAGTGGGAGCTGTGTCACTGTGTGAATGAATTTAAGGAAGTGACTTCAAGGTTTTTGTGGGTTTGGATGAAAGCAGGTGATGAGAGGTGGGTATGATTTACGGGTTTTGTATATGGAAGTGATAGGAGTGACGATGAGAGGGATGTGCTTTTGGAGGAACTGAGTGAGTGCTGTGTCAGGTTTTAAGGAAGGTCTGAGTGCAATGCTGGATGACTTAGGCTGTTATACGTTTAACTAGGGGGGTGGGACAAAGGATCCCCGGTGTAAATGGGAAATGGGGAAAATACGTCGAATTGTTCGCTGAGAGAGGAATGGCGACTGGAAACACCTGGTTTGAAGAAAAAAAAAGGTGAATACATAAACGTACGTGGGTGAGTGGGGTTGAGGTGCGATAGGCAATATTGGATTTTGTGTTGATTGACAGGTATGCAAATGAAAGGTTGCTGGATGTAAATTGCACTGGGAATGGACGTGCCAGCGGATAAAACCAAGGGGGGGATTATAGTGATTCATAGAATGAGAGAAGGGATTAAATTCCTAGGTGCGCTTGGGAGTATGTGGAAGGAGAGGACAATATCTGTTAGGGAAAAGATGAATATGTTCGGAGGTATAGGGGGGGGTCGTCTCTCAAGAGTCTTATATGGTCGTGAGTCTTGGGTCTTGAATGGGAAAGGAAGGAAGAGGGTGGACGTGTTGGCAGCTAAATGCCGAAGGACGCTTCGTAAGACGGGTTAATTGTGTGAGAAAAGACTGTGAGAAGTGAGGGGTCGAAGTTGGTTAAACCTGACTGAAAGAGCAGATCATAGTTGTTGGAATGGTTCAGATATTTGGAGAGGATGAGCGAAGATGATGGAATGGTTCAGATATTTGGAGAGGATGAGCGAAGAAAGACAGACAGTGAGGATCTGTGTGTTAGAACTGAAGAGAACAAAGGGCAGGGGTACAGTGAGATGACAAGATAGAGTGAGGAGGGCTATTTGGGGGTATCGGGGCTTGAACATTCAGGAGGGTGAAGGGCGTGCACAGGATGGCACAGACTGGATCGGTGTGGGTTGTCGGGAAGACGTGCTCTCAAACGGTGAACTCAAGCCATAGAGTGGTCGATATGGCTCACCTATGGATTTTAAAATGCACATGTATCTGTATATCATACATGATAGAAACTGTGCAATTGGGCGCTATTTTTCTTATTTTCTGACGTTACTTCATTAGACGAAAAAAAGGCAATTAGTTATATGAAAAAAAAAAAAGACTGCTGTTTTAATCAACAATTTTTTTTTCTTTATTACATCATAAAGACTAAATTACCTGTCACATCTGTTACATTTTGGCTTTGTTCTGTTGTGAGTAATTAGACAATGAATGACTTCCCCCCTCCCCCCTCCCTCCCCTCTCCCTTGCATGATTCTATACCAAGAAAGTGTTCCTCTCTTCTCAGGCGCCGTCGTCGTAAACAAACATTTACTCCCTGTTATGATGTCTCAATAAAGAAAGAGAGAGAGAGAGAGAGAGAGAGAGAGAGAGAGAGAGAGAGAGAGAGAGAGAGAGAGAGAGAGAGAGACCCTCATATCGTCTATATACGAGTATAGCTTGTGTCTCCCCTGATGATGTGATTATTACACGAAAGTGCACTTGGGAACTTGTGTTTCATTTTCCTCGTGGACTCATAGGAATATATATATATATATATATATATATATATATATATATATATATATATATATATATATATATATATATATATATATATATATATTGCTAATTAGATATTAGATATCCCCAGTAATATAGATTCGATAAACGGGCAATAAAAAAACCAATTCCTCCCCCCCCCAGCCCAGCCAAAGTTTAAAGATGATAAACCAGGTCAAAAGTTCAGAAAGCAACACGATTAAAGAAAGATAAATGATTAGATAATTGAAGGGGACAATGCAACAAAGACGTGTGATTATTTAAATCATGTCAACCAGGCGAGCAAGAATTGATAACACACACACACACACACACACACACACACACACACACACACACACACACACACACACACACACACACCGAGTTACAAAGGTAGCAGTTATTGCTAGTACCGAAGGGGAAGTTACAAAGGTAGCAGTTATTGCTAATACCGAAGGGGAAGTTACAAAGGTAGCAGTTATTGCTAATACCGAAGGGGAAGTTACAAAGGTAGCAGTTATTGCTAATACCGAAGGGGAAGTTACAAAGGTAGCAGTTATTGCTAATAACGAAGGGGAAGTTACAAAGGTAGCAGTTATTGCTAATAACGAAGGGGAAGTTATTGCTAACAACACTTAAGTGAAAATAGCAGTTATTCGTAATAGCAAGGGTATATACTAGCGGTCGTTGCTAGTAATTCGGGTATAAGCTAGCTGTCATTGCTAGTAACATTGGATGAAAATAGCAGTAATTGCTGGTAACATTGGATGAAAATAGCAGTAATTGCTGGTAACATTGGATGAAAATAGCAGTCATTGCTAGTAACATTGAATGAAAATAGCAGTCAGTGCTAGTAACACTGGATGAAAATAGCAGTCATTGCTAGTAACATTGGATGAAAATAGCAGTCATTGCTAGTAACATTGGATGAAAATAGCAGTCATTGCTAGTAACATTGGATGAAAATAGCAGTCATTGCTAGTAACATTGGATGAAAATAGCAGTCATTGCTAGTAACATTGGATGAAACTAGCAGTCATTGCTAGTAATATTGGGTGAAAATAGCAGTCATTGCTAGTAATATTGGGTGAAAATAGCAGTCATTGCTAATAGCTCAGGTGCAAATGAGCCGTCATTGCTAATGACCGGAAAAGAACTAGCAACAGTTGCTAATATAGGGACAAAGCAGCGATTATTGCTAATAACACGGAGACAAACTAGCGGTCGCTGCTAATAACACGGAGACAAACTAGCGGTCGCTGCTAATAACACGGAGACAAACTAGCGGTCGCTGCTAGTAACACGGAGACAAACTAGCGGTCACTGCTAATAACACGGAGACAAACTAGCGGTCGCTGCTAATAACACGGAGACCAACTAGCGGTCGCTGCTAATAACACGGAGACAAACTAGCGGTCAATTCTAATGACACTGGGGCAAAATAGCGGTCGCTGCTAATAACACGGAGACAAACTAGCGGTCACTGCTAATAACACAGACACTATTTTGACTGTTTTCTATCATATATATATATATATATATATATATATATATATATATATATATATATATATATATATATATATCCAACTAATAACTTTAACAAAAGCAAGGCAAGGAACGTTTACAGTAAAGCTACAATTATAAAAAAAAAGTATAGAAATAGACTTACAAAACAATGCACCATTCGCTAAAAACCCGAGAGACCGGAAAACGTGACAAAAAATGAAAAAAAGAGAAAGAGAGAGAGAGAGAGAGAGAGAGAGAGAGAGAGAGAGAGAGAGAGAGAGAGAGAGAGAGAGAGAGAAGGGCGCGTAGAGAACTAGCAATACCCGCTGTCAAGAGCAATAAAGCGACGCTGTGTAGCAATTGTTGCTAACAAGCCAGATGAAGAGAATGAAATTGATTGGATCGGCAAAGGCTCTCTCTCTCTCTCTCTCTCTCTCTCTCTCTCTCTCTCTCTCTCTCTCTCTCTCTCTCTCTCTCTCTCTCTCTCTCTCTCTCTCTCTCTCTGTCGCTGTTTTAAATCCCTTGAGCACGACGGTACGACCCTTGAGCACGACGGTACGACCCTTGAGTACGATGGTACGACCCTTGAGCACGACGGTACGACCCTTGAGCACGACGGTACGACCCTTGAGCACAACGGTACGACCCTTGAGCACGGCGGTACGACCCTTGAGCACAACGGTACGACCCTTGAGCACGATGGTACGACCCTTGAACACGACGGTACGACCCTTGAACACGACGGTACGACCCTTGAGCACAACGGTACGACCCTTGAGCACGACGGTACGACCCTTGAGCATGCTATTACTACTCCTACTACTACTATTACTACTACTACTACCACTACTACTACTACTATTATAAGATAACAATTAATAACAATTAGTTACACTACTGGTAATTAAGACACGACAAAATCCATTCTGGGCTTCAAATTCCTACATACACATTTCCTTTACCAGCACAGCTTTTAGCCAGCGACCGCCTCTGACGCACAGCTAGTCAGCGAACACTTTCCCTGGCGCCCATTTCTCCCGGGAACGCGATTTATTGGAACGACTGCGTCCCGAAATGAATTGAAAATGTATAATATTTCCATAGAGTTAAAGAGAGAGAGAAAAAAAAAGGAGGGAAATAATTAACTACCTCTTCGTTTGAGTGGTGGTTTATAGATTATGAAGAAGAGATGGAGACTGAGAGTCCATTAAGAAACCCATCAATCTCGTTTACATAACTCCTCTTTACTGACGGACTCAACGCTAAGAGAAAGATAACTCAGGCTTGCGTTGTGGATATTTTGAATTCGGGTTTGTATATTTGGTCGACCAGCCTGGCACTGAATAATGATAATAATAATGATAATAAATTAACAATAATGATAATAATTATAATAATTATAATGATTATAATAATAATAATAATAATAATAATAATGATAATTACAATAACAATAATAATAATAATGATAGATATGTAATAGTGATATGAGATTTAGCAATGATTATAAAGATAATACAATGCTAGAATATAGTTATCATAATGATATGACAATTACGATAATTATAATACTATTAATGATAATACATTAATGATATACTTATGATATTATTACTATTAATATTATTATTATTACTTATTATT
The DNA here is from genome assembly GCF_036320965.1 of Panulirus ornatus. NCBI lineage: Eukaryota > Metazoa > Arthropoda > Malacostraca > Decapoda > Palinuridae > Panulirus > Panulirus ornatus. Next base: position 8,706,655 of record NC_092290.1, on the reverse strand, counting down.
ATTATCATTATTACTATTATTATTATCATTATTATTATTGGTAATGATAATATAAGTAATGATAATGATAATACAATAATAACTGATGATTATAGTGATTATGATAATACACTAATAACTGATAATGATAACATGCTAGATAAATCATATATAAGTACAATATTCATAAGTAGACAACGTGGAACACTTTCCTACATGTGATATATAAGTGATCACTCATTCGTGTTGGATTCGTGTGGAATTCGTTGCCAATATTGGTCGACGCATTAAATTATCGTGTGTCATTTTAGGATAGATGAAGTTGCATTTTGGTACAGATAGAATGTATATATAAATAAAGGCAGACAGTATGAATTATGTACATGTGTATATATGTATATGTCTGTGTTTGTATATATATTTGTACATTGAGATGTATAGGTATGTATATTTGCATGTGTGGACGTGTATGTATATACAAGTGTATGGGGGTGGGTTGGGCCATTCTTTCGTCTGTTTACTTGCGCTACCTCGCTAACGCGGGAGACAGCGACAAAGCAAAATAAATAATTATAAAATATATATATGTGTGTGTGTGTGTGTGTGTGTGTGTGTGTGTGTGAGTGACCAGCTGCTCGTCAGCTGGGGATTATGATACAGGGATTGGAAACTGAAAGCAACTTATGTATAATACGTTATATCATATATTCTCCACTCCCTTTTTTTCCTTATATAGTTTATATGAAAAGCATTACATTAAGGGGATCACTGAGACCATGTTTAGATGAGATGGTCCGTGGTTTGGATTTTACAGTTTAGTGTTGCAATAGGAAGGAAATACGATCCCATGTGTAGTTTCCTCTGAATTTGAATATGTATTTGAATATGTATATGAAATTTGGATGTATATCTGAATATATATGAAAAGCATAGTATTACGAACATTATTGGTTTGTATATATATATATATATATATATATATATATATATATATATATATATATATATATATATATATATTTTTTTTTTTTTTTCAAACTTCGCCATTTCCCGCGTTAGCGAGGTAGCGTTAAGAACAGAGGACTGGGCCTTTTTTGGAATATCCTCACCTGGCCCCACTCTGTTCCTTCTTTTGGAAAATTAAAAAAAAAAAAAAAAACGAGAGGGGAGGATTTCCAGCCCCCCGCTCCCTCCCCTTTTAGTCGCCTTCTACGACACGCAGGGAATACGTGGGAAGTATTCTTAATACCCTATCCCCAGGGATAATATATATATATATATATATATATATATATATATATATATATATATATATATATATATATATATATATTCCTATGAGTCCACGGGGAAAATGAAACACGAAAAGTTCCCAAGTGCACTTTCGTGTAATAATCACATCATCAGGGGAAATATGATAGATAATATAACAACAGTCACTTGATATACAACGAAGAGACGTAGCTAGGACGCCATTTGGTAAACAAATGTCTACCCGCATTGTTTCCAGACAACATCTACGTATGCTAATTTTACCCACAATGTTACACATGTAATTAATGGGGTTGTCCTAATTAATGGGGTTGTCCTACGTATTTGTTAATGGGGTTACCCTACTTATTTGTTAATGGGCTTACCCTGCTTATTCACACACACACACACACACACACACACACACACACACACACACACATACACACACATACACACACACACACACACACACATACACTGTAACAGTGGCAAATCCTTCTCATCTTAGAATCCTTCCGTAAGTTCTTTTCACAGAGCCATTCATAAATCCTCGTATCAATCCTTCATACATATTCTTTCATGTTCTCATAAAACCTTCCCAGAATTCTTTCATTATTCACGTTCATACATTCTTTCTTCCATCCACACGCACTTGTGGTCAGTCATCTCATATGCCTTTCCATTTCTTTTTCATGGACCTTTTTCAATAGATTCTCTCATAAACACTTGTGATACATCCTGACCTTCCCACTAAGGTCATGAGACCTTACTAAGGTCACCTCCCTACATCCTGACCTTCCCCCTAAGGTCATGAGACCTTGCTAAGGTCACCTCCCTACATCCTGACCTTCCCCCTAAGGTCATAACACCTTACTAAGGTCACCTCCCTCCCTCCTGACCTTCCCAGTAAGGTCATAACACCTTACTAAGGTCACCTCCCTCCCTCCTGACCTTCCCAGTAAGGTCATAACACCTTACTAAGGTCACCTCCCTCCCTCCTGACCTTCCCAGTAAGGTCATAACACCTTACTAAGGTCACCTTCCCTCCAATACAGAGCAAATTAATTCCTGTAAAGACCGCTTGGCGTCGCCCCTTCTGTTCCCCTCTCCTTTGTAACAAGGAAATATCAACCTTCCTTTAATTAAAGGGTTATCATACAGACACACACACACACACACACACACACACACACACACACACACACACACACACACGCACACACATACGGTATGTCAATGT
>NC_092290.1:8684182-8691682 GCF_036320965.1 Panulirus ornatus | reverse complement strand
GGCGTAGGTCACACAGCTCAACCTTAGCGGGTGCCAAAATAAACCAGTTTATATATATATATATATATATATATATATATATATATATATATATATATATATATATATATATATATGTAATATAATGTAATGTAATATTTAGCGTTCCCACTTACCACACAAAAGGTCCTGGGTTCGAATCCTTGTTGTTGGAGGGTACAATGTGATATATTTCATTCATATATATATATGTATATATATAACAGGTAGATAGATAGACAGACAGATAGATAGATAGATAGATCATCTCTCTGTGTTGCTACGTTGGCCTGGACATTTCCAAAGAGAGAGAGAGAGAGAGAGAGAGAGAGAGAGAGAGAGAGAGAGAGAGAGAGAGAGAGAGAGAGAGAGGAGCCGGATGTTGGCTTGGGTCATTTATAATTCCTCACCGCCTCTGACCTTCTGAACCTGACCCGGCATCTACTGGTAGTAGAACATTGACAGGTAGATCAAGTAGTGATGATCTACTGATACCCCAATTGCCTATTCTAACCCCGTGAGATTAAAGTATATGTGGTTGAAGATCATTCTTTCAGTATGCCTTTATCTTTCTCATGTCTTTGATACTCCATGTTATTATCTGTTCAAGATATAAAAATTTAAGATATAGGTTTATATATTATATATTATTATATATTAAATATATGTGTTTGAGATCTAGCGTTATATAGGTTTATATTATATATTATTATATATTAAATACATGTGTTTGAGATCTAGCGTTATATAGGTTTATATTATATATTATTATATATTAAAGATACGTGTTTGAGATCTAGCGTTATATAGGTTTATATATTATATCATTATATATTAAAGATACGTTTTTGAGATCTAGCGTTATATAGGTTTATATTATATATTATTATATATTAAAGATACGTGTTTGAGATCTAGCGTTATATAGGTTTATATTATATATTATTATATATTAGATATATGTGTTTGAGATCTAGCGTTATTTTCTATATTATTATATATTAAGGAGACTTAGCTAAGATATAGGCTTATATCTAAATCCTTATCAGTTAAAGATACGAATTTGATATATAAACTTATGATTTATATCATCTCTTAGAAATATACATATATTATACATGAAAATATATATATTATACATATATTATACATATTTCATTATACATGAAAAATACACATATATCACTGCATATGAAAAATACACATATACATGAAAAATACACATATATCACTACATATGAAAAATATACATATATCATCATACATGAAAAATACACGTATATCACTGCATATGAAAAATACGCATATATCATCATTCATGAAAAATACACATATATCACTACATATGAAAAATACACATATATCATCATACATGAAAAATACACGTATATCACTACATGTGAAAAATACACATATATCATCATACATGAAAAATACACATATATCACTACATATGAAAAATACACATATCATACATGAAAAATACACATATATCACTACATATGAAAAATACACATATATCATCATACATGAAAAATACACATATATCACTGCATATGAAAAATACACATATATCATCATACATGAAAAATACACATATATCACTACATATGAAAAATACACATATCATCATACATGAAAAATACACATATATCACTACATATGAAAAATACACATATATCATCATACATGAAAAATACACATATATCACTACATATGAAAAATACACATATATCATCATACATGAAAAATACACATATATCACTACATATGAAAAATACACATATATCATCATACATGAAAAATACACGTATATCACTACATATGAAAAATACACATATCATACATGAAAAATACACGCATATCACTACGTATGAAAAATACACATATATCACTACATATGAAAAACACACATACATATGAAAAATACACACATATACCATTATACATAAAGCATACACACATATTGTCTATCACACTGTCTATCAAAGACATTCTAGTTCATTATGTATACACGATACATATTACGATGTAGCTCCACGTTTCCCAAATACGTTCGCTCATATGTATATATATATATATACATATGATGGGGGGGGGGGGGGTGTGATATCCCACACAGGGAAATAGTGTTGACCTGGCCATTAAGCCAGTGTGCCGGGGCAAGACAAGGGTATATGAGAACCAGTGCCAGCGTGGGTGGGTGAATATGAGTCTTAGCTCCTGTTGGCGTAAGGGTTAGATCAGCGTGGTCACACGTGTGTGTGTGTGTGTGTTTGTGTGTGTGTTTATATACCATATATGTACTCTATATATATGTGTGTGTGTGTAGGATCTGAGGTGTTTAGTGGGGAGAGAGGTGATTATTCACGGGCATGCGTTACGAACTACCCATTAGGCTGTTAAACACACACACACACACACACACACACACACACTACACACACACACACACACACACACACACACACACATACGATTAAGAAGTCACTAAGTCAATGAAAAATGATTCATAATAATTCCTTTATCCGACTTTGTTCATCGGTATAGCGTATAAAAAACGAGATGCCAACCTCGTCTCGTTTTCTATGATTTTTAACACCGAGAGAATGGGAAGAAGCGGAGATTTGGGGGGGGGGGGGGGTGGTTGTAATTGTCGAAATATTGGTGTGGTCTGGTTTGGGCTTCAGTATTTTCGGCTGTTGGGGGTCGTTACGAGCGTCAAAATGACCTTTTCTGACCACCAGTCGCCAAGGTGATTAATGTGGGCAAGAAGACGACAGATAAGCAGATAAAAGACGAAGATAAGAGACTGTCAGACTCCGTTGTAATCATTTTGGAAAGTGATTGGTTGACCTTTGGTGACGTTATGGTCCTATCCAGCCAATGGGGTGATGACAACCCTGTTTGTGTATTGGTGACGTGTGGCCAGTGGGCGGGGCCACTTCTTAGATCCTGGAGATGTCATCCAGCGGTATGATTAGCTAGCCGTCGGTGACGTCCTTAAGTAGGCGGGGACAACACGTGTTTTAGATGATATGATGCGCTGTGATTAGCCGGCCTCGGTGACGTCAACAACCCCAGCCAGCCAATGGGCAGGCGGGAATATACCGCGCGTTTTATTTCTCTTTCCTATCGGTTGGGGAACGCGACTGCCCCAAGGGAAGCTATGTGCTCTTCTTCAGTATTATTTAATATTATTCATACTTTTCTGTTCATCATCGAGTGAATTATCATCATATTACGTCGTATATTATTTATATAAGTATTAATGATCGTGAATTCTTGCCAAGTTTTCCACACGTAAAATTTCCAAATCTCCAAAATGGTCTATACTTTTTCTTTTCTTATCAGGGTTATTACGCAATTACATACACCTTTTCTCACATATCACCCTATCTTTTAAATCATTTATAGCACAAAATTTCCCGGAAATGATTAGAGATTATGCGTACACAAAAGTATATAGAAATGATACGAATTTAGATGAGGGGGGGGCGGGTCATAGACTTGAAATTATGTCGATGTGAACGTAGATTTTCCGAAGCCAGCGAAGGAATTTGACACAGACGCTCTCTTGAGCCAAGGGGCTCTGACGTCACTGTGTCCTGGAGAGGCTTATGTAAGGCGGGAAAATGGGGGGGAGAAGATCGCTGTTTCCCACAGTTTCCGTGTAGAGTGCTGGCCAGACGAAGCTGGACCGTTGTGCTGATGCTCTCTTCCTCTCTCTCTCTCTCTCTCTCTCTCTCTCTCTCTCTCTCTCTCTCTCTCTCTCTCTCTCTCTCTCTCTCTCTCCACCCATTTTCTCTGATCGCCGTTTCCCATTTCTAGCCGAGAGGGGCCTCTCGACGGACGGAGTGCTTGGTTTTGACCCCCCCCCCCCCCCCCATTTCCCCTTCCCTTGTCATGTCGGTCTATGTAAAAAAAAAAAATAAATAATAAATAAATATATATAGAAGGTTTTGTGTTACATAGACGAGAACACAAAAGATAGAAGGAATTTTTTTAAGTTTCCAAAGTTGTTTCAAAATTTATATACTCTGAATGTTTTTAAAATTTTTATATATATATATATATTTTTTATTTTTATTTATTTTCTTTGAAGGACTTTTTTGATAAAAAGTATATTTGCTGGATGTTAATAATTGACTCTTGTTTTCATACAATAATTTTTTTGTGTGTGTTTTTTAAAAATCGTTTTTCCATCGAGGGTAAAAATTTCAGATTTTAATCGGGAAATACATCGACCTCAAACGTTTCCCCTCCAAAAAAAAAAAAATAAAAACGTTTTTCAGCTTACAATTGACAACAACATGTTTGGCGTGGCTTTGATACGATTATATATCACATTTTTACCCTCCTGTGATTGTATATATATATATATATATATATATATATATATATATATATATATATATATATATATATATATATATCAACTGATATTTCTCTCTTGTGTCTCCCCTGATGATGTGATTATTACACGAAAGTGCACTTGGGAACTTTTCGTGTTTCATTTTCCCCGTGGACTCATAGGAATATATATATATATATATATATATATATATATATATATATATATATATATGGTATGCATCTCAGACACTCCAAAAAAGTCAGCATACGCTTCTAGCACTCCAGAAACTCAGCATCCACTCCAAACACTCCAAAAGCTCAGCATCCACTCCAAACACTCCAAAAGCTCAGCATCCACTCCAAAAGCTCAGCATCCACTCTAAACACTCCAAAAGCTCAGCATCCACTCCAAACACTCCAAAAGCTCAGCATCCACTCCAAACACTCCAAAAGCTCAGCATCCACTCCAAAAGCTCAGCATCCACTCTAAACACTCCAAAAGCTCAGCATCCACTCCAAACACTCCAAAAGCTCAGCATCCACTCCAAACACTCCAAAAGCTCAGCATCCACTCCAAAAGCTCAGCATCCACTCTAAACACTCCAAAAGCTCAGCATCCACTCCAAACACTCCAAAAGCTCAGCATCCACTCCAAACACTCCAAAAGCTCAGCATCCACTCCAAAAGCTCAGCATCCACTCTAAACACTCCAAAAGCTCAGCATCCACTCTAAACACTCCAAAAGCTCAGCATCCACTCCAAACACTCCAAAAGCTCAGCATCCACTCCAAAAGCTCAGCATCCACTCCAAACACTCCAAAAGCTCAGCATCCACTCCAAACACTCCAAAAGCTCAGCATCCACTCCAAACACTCCAAAAGCTCAGCATCCACTCCAAACACTCCAAAAGCTCAGCATCCACTCCAAACACTCCAAAAGCTCAGCATCCACTCCAAACACTCCAAAAAGAGCCAGGCCAAACGTGAAGCACTTCCCCGGGCTAGAATATTTACGACGTCGCTCCCGTCAGTCAATTGCTGGTGTTGTGTTGACATTTGGCTCTGAAATCGGAGTGTGCCTAACACACACACACACACACACACACACACACACACACACACACACACACACAACACACACACACACACACACACACACACACACACACACACACACACATACACACACACACACACACACACACACACACACATACACACACACACACACACACACACACACACACACACACACACACACACACATACACACACACACACACACACATACACACACACAACACACACACATACACACACACACACACACACACATACACACACACACACACACATACACACACACACACACACACACACAACTACCCTTATCCCCTTCTCTCTCTCTCTCTCTCTCTCTCTCTCTCTCTCTCTCTCTCTCTCTCTCTCTCTCTCTCTCTCTCTCTCTCGTTTGTAACCCTCTTCTCCAAGTCATTGTTAAGGATGTGTTATCTCTGGGATAAAGGCTCTTATCTCTTTATCTTGCCCTTTACTATTAGTCCCATATTATTTTTTTATCCCAGGTGCGTCCCAGGGTAATCTATCTCGACTGGCTTCCCATATTTTTATCCCAGGAAGGTCTATCGTCCTCTATTTTATCCCAGGAAGGTCTATCTTCCTCTGTTGTTATCCCAGGAAGGTCTATCGTCCTCTATTTTTATCCCAGGAAGGTCTATCGTCCTCTATTTTTATCCCAGGAAGGTGTATCGTCCTCTATTTTTATCCCAGGAAGGTGTATCGTCCTCTATTGTTATCCCAGGTAGGTCTGGCGTCCTCGTCTCCCCTTACCTCTTTTTATCCCAGGTGGGACTAATCAAGTCCCATTTTTTATCCTAGGGGAGTCTAATGCAGCCCATGTTAGTCCTGTATGTCACACAGCGGAGAATAAAATCTTACAACAGAATAGAAAATGATACAATAAATAGCAAAATGAATAGATAAATGGATAAATGAATAGATAAAATAACTAGATAAATAGATAAATATAGATAAATAGATAAATGAATAACTATTAAAAATATATAGATAAATGAATAAATGAATATAGATAGATAAATGAATAGATGAATAGATAGATAAATAAATGAATAAATAGATGAATAAATAATTATATAAATAATGATTAAATGAATGAATAAATAATTATATGAATAAATGAATAAATAAATGAATAAGTAGATAGATAATGACTAAGTAGATAAATAGCTATAGATAGATCGATAAATGAATAAATAAATGGATAAATCCGTGCCAAGTGTATACACGAGTTTTTGAAAGTTGGTTAGCGTGTTATAAGTCCCCAGTAATGTCATCCCAGACCTCCCAATAAACAGGGCTGGCCATGCTATTGGCCAGCCCTGTTTAATGACTTTAATTAAAAGTTTGTGATAAACAGGGCAAAGTTGGATAGCTTCCATTTGACCCCCCCCCCCCCAGTACTGTATCTTACCTGGGGCTATGGCCTTATCTTTTTTTTTTTTGTATTATTATTATTATTGTTATTTATCCGTCCATTTTGCTCCTAGTACCGTCCAGTGTGAGGTAATGATGGAATACTGCCAGTGGCGTATCTCTCTCTCTCTCTCTCTCTCTCTCTCTCTCTCTCTCTCTGTATATGCAGAACCTTAAGTACTTTAAAAGTCTTTCATAATGTTAATTGTACAAGGAACTTCATTAATTATGTCAATAAACCTAAAAGATATACCTGGGACGACTGATATAAATTGTATTTATTTTTGTTATACGTTGAAAATCCCATTTTCCATCTCGGTTTTTCTTTAAGTCTTCCAAGATTAGGAAAATATTCCCCAAGGAAAATATTCCTCGTTTCTAAGCATAAGTTTATCTATGATTACGTATCTTATCTCTTCTATATTGCCTTTCTATCCTCTTCTATTCTGTCTACGACAAAGTATATTTAAATATGGCCCGTTCGTTCGTGCCACTATTTACGATAACTTATCAGAAAACGGTGGTCACCGGCCATTCCATCCCTTCCTTTATTCCCCCCCATCTCTCGCCTTTCCCGCTGGTCACCACCACCCATTCCATCCCTCCCTTCCTCCCA
>NC_092290.1:8671682-8679182 GCF_036320965.1 Panulirus ornatus | reverse complement strand
ACATGTGTATGGGGGTGGGTTGGGCCATTTTCTTTCGTCTGTTTCCTTGCGCTACCTCGCTAACGCGGGAGACAGCGACAAAGCAAAATAAATTAAATGAATCAATAATATATATATATATATATATATATATATATATATATATATATATATATATATATATATACATATATATATATATATATATATATATATATATATATATATATATATATATATATATATATATATACTAAAGGTGGACAGACTTTAAAAGATTAGCTAATAGAATACAGAGAAATTAAACACCCTCCCCCAAAAATTTCCAAATACCATGTTTACGATGAAGGACGAATCAATTTACGCGAAAGGATCCCCCGTCGGCGCCCCTCTACCACAGGAAACCAGCACCTATTTTCGAACTCTCGGGGAGGCTATATTTTCTCCCCTCTCGTGGCTCAGTGGCTGGCGACGGGCGATGGCGAAATTTACTGAAGGGTTAAGAGAAAAAAAAAAATAGGTTTGGAAGATCCGGGAGAAAAATATATATATTTTTTTTCCTTCAAGGAAATTGTCGTCTGTGGGGGAGGTGTGGGGGTGTGGGGGAGGTGTGGGGGTGGGAAAGGATGTGGGTGTGGGGGGTGGTGTGGGGTGGGAAAGGATGTGGGTGTGGGGGAGGTGTGGGGTGGGAAAGGATGTGGGTGTGGGGGAGATGTGGGGTTGTGGGGTGGGAAAGGATGTGGGTGTTGGGGAGGTGTGGGGGTGTTGTGGGGGTGGGGGTGTGGGGGTGGTGGGGTGGGAAAGGATGTGGGTGTGGGGGTGTGGGGGAGGTGTGGGGGTTGTGGGGTGGGAAAGGATGTGGGTGTGAGGGTGTGGGGGAGGTGTGGGGGTGGTGGGGTGGGAAAGGATGTGGGTGTGGGGGAGGTGTGGGGGAGGTGTGGGGGTGGTGGGGTGGGAAAGGATGTGGGGGTGTGGGTGTGGGGGAGGTGTGGGGGTGGTGGGGTGGGAAAGGATGTGGGTGTGAGGGTGTGGGGGAGGTGTGGGGGTGGTGGGGTTGGAAAGGATGTGGGTGTGGGGGTGTGGGGGAGGTGTGGGGGAGGTGGTTGTGGGGTGTTGCTGGGCTTAAGCTGGGAGGGGCTTAGCTTGCATATGCTGGCTAGACGAGAGAGAGAGAGAGAGAGAGAGAGAGAGAGAGAGAGAGAGAGAGAGAGAGAGAGAGAGAGAGAGAGAGAGAGAGAGAAAAACGGATGGTGTGGAGAGAGAGAGAGAGAGAAAAAAAAAGAAGGGGGAGAGAGAAAATGGAGTGGAAGATCTTGTATAGAAATTTCGATGATAAGAAGATTAAATTAAAATGCCAGGTCTCTGATTTAAAGAAAATGGAGAGTGCAGGTACCTATATTCCTGATCTAGATAACTAAGGGAAACTAATATAGTTTTTCTATCAGCTACTCCAAACTGGGTCATTGAAGTCAGGCCTTAGATTGTATGATGTCCAAAGAAATGGCAAGATGAGAATAGAAGACGGGGGGATGGGAAATGGGATCTGGTCTGAGATGTTAGGAAATACATGACGGGTTTGGGGAAGTGTTCCAAAGCTAAGCGGTGTAGGGAAAGAAACAGGTATCACATCGGCCCACCCCAAGCCTTGGGTTGCCTCAGGTGTGGTAAAGAGTTCCAAAGCCAAGCAGTATAAGGTAAGAAACAGATGTCACATCGGCCCATCACAAGCCTCGGTTTGCCTAAAGTGTGGTAAAGAGTTCCAAAGCCAAGCGGTATAAGGTAAGAAACAGGTATCACATCGGCCCATCACAAGCCTCGGTTTGCCTAAAGTGTGGTAAAGAGTTCCAAAGCCAAGCGGTATAAGGTAAGAAAGAGGTATCACATCGGCCCACCACACACCTTGAGTTGCCTCGCGTCTCACATAGTAACCATGTGATGGAGTTGCTTGTTGACCATTATTGTTATGTAGCTGACAGCAAGGCTGGGATAACACACGCCTCACTGGCTAAAACCTTGTCAATCAAGGTTTTAGACCAAGCTGGGTGTGTTGATAAGTTGGATATGCTTTAGAATCGACTCCTCTACGTAGATATGAAGAGAGATTGACCTTTGTAGTCTCTATTTAGAGAGATGAGAGCAGTGCTCCACACAAGGACTATGCAGTGGAACACGGAGCTCCCACTTCCGTAGACTTGGTTATATATATATATATTTTTTGTGATGTGGGGATTTCTAAGATGGCGTCGTGGTGTGGTTGTACCACATACGTTTACTGTGGTGTGTGGTGGAGGTCCAAAGGTGTCAGATGAGGTAGTGGGGGTCTTAGAGAGAATGAAGAGATATTGGATTTTATAGGCGCTGAGGGAAGGGTATGAGAGAGTGTTGGGGGATGTGGGAGAGTGTTAGGGAGCCTGGAAGAGGCTGGGAGAGTGTTGGGGGACCTGGAAGAGGCTGGGAGAGTGTTTGGGGACCTGGAAGAGGCTGGGAGAGTGTTTGGGGACCTGGAAGAGGCTGGGAGAGTGTTGGGGGACCTGGAAGAGGCTGGGAGAGTGTTGGGGGACCTGGAAGAGGCTGGGAGAGTAATGGGGAACCTGGGAGAGTGTCGGAGGACCTGGAAGAGGCTGGGAGAGTGGTAGGGGAAACCTGGGAGAGGAGGGTAGTGAGGGAGGAATGAAGCGATTAATATTTGGTGTTGCTGACCTGCCAGATGCCATGGTCTCCCTCCAGGGTCATGTGATGTCGGGCCCGGCAAACCATACCTTCTCTACTGCCTCTCTCTCTCTCTCTCTCTCTCTCTCTCTCTCTCTCTCTCTCTCTCTCTCTCTCTCTCTCTCTCTCTCCTTCCCACACTGCCTGCACATCTTCACTCTCCTTCTCTCCCTCTTGTTGCCTGTGTCTCGCTTCTTCTTGTCTTCCTTCCTTCCTTCCTTCCTTCGTCTTCCTCCCCCCTCCCACCCCGTCCCGAGAGCCGCCTCTTCTCTCACTCTCTCTCCCACCACTCCTCTCCCCTTCCTTCCTATCCCCATCTCCCTTCCCACAACACCACGGGTTTATCCACCCTGTTCCTGCCATAACACAAATTACAACCCAGGGTTTTATGATCGCGTTGAAGGTTTTCTGGAAAATTAATTCCAACCCTCTCTCTCCCCACCCCAACTGAAGTTTGAGGTATAACCTTTTCTTTCATTTCTTTCCTTCTGTCACCATTTCCTTCTTTCTTTCCTTCTTTCTTTCGGTAATTGATTTCTATCATCGGCGCTCGGTTCAGTGGGTCGGTCGAAGCCGTGATAGATCGTACGATAGATGGACGAAAGATTGAAAAATACATGAATTTTTATTGATTGGTTTTTCTTGTCAAGTTAATGAACAAATGTAGAAATAAGTAATTACAGGCCTGTAATTACCTGTCTAATTATCTATTTGTAATTACCCGTTTATAATTATCCTGTGTATACTTATTTATATGTAATTGCCTCTCTAATCATCTATTTATGATTACCTTTGTGTAATCATCTATATATATATAATTACCTGTGTGCAATTATCTGTATGGAAGCACCCGTGTGTGGCGTTATCTATGCGTCATGTGGCCTACATGTACTTACGCAGTTGTACTGTATGGGGGAGAGGGCAGCGCCCCCCCTTCCACACCCCCCCTGAGGAAGGGCGCCCCCCCTTCCTCTCCCCTCCCCCTGGGGGAGGGCGCCCCCCTTCCACCCCCTCTCCCTCCCTCCCTCCATCTCAAAACTCTCCTAGCACGTGCGTGTCAACGTATCGGTGTTTCATAGCTTTATCTTCCCTTCTAGTTCATGTTGAGCCGGAGGGGGCGGTGGGAGGAGCAGTGTGCCCTACTCTCCCCGTCTCTATCTACTCTATCTACCAGGCGGTGGGGGGGTATATATATAGTCTCCCCAGAGAGACCTCCCTCCCCTCCAAGGGGTATTCTGTTTATCTCCCCCCTTTCTCCCAGCTCCCCCCCCTCTTCCCTCCTCCCCAGGCACTGAAATGTAGACTCCCCAATAACGTCTCCTAATTCCTCCCCACCCTCTCCTCCCCTTCTCCCCTCAAACGCCTGCTAACCTCCCCACTCCCCCTTTCCCCTCTCTCTCCCCTCCCCCTCCCTCCCTCCCCTCCTCCTCCTCACACACCCCCCCTACCCCCCTCTAGAGCCACTGGTCCAGAGTCAGCCTCTCCCCCCCACCCTCTCTCTCTCTCTCTCTCTCTCTCTCTCTCTCTCTCTCTCTCTCTCTCTCTCTCTCTCAAGGACCCCTTTTCATATATGGAGGAGGGAGGGGGTGGGGGGGGGGCAGGGGCATCTTCTTCATCGCCTTCTTCAGCAGCCAACCAGCCAGCTCCGTGGCTGCGCTGCAATCAGAAGCAGGGCAAGTGATGGTGTGACCTGGTTTTTTTTTTTCTTTGGAGGATGAAGTTCCTCGACGAGACTACTGTAGGCGGAGTCCGGTAACCTGACACACACTCACGCACACACACACACGCACACACACACACACACACACACACACACACACACACACACACACACACACACACACACACACACAGGCATGGATAGTGTGTACTGAAACCTCAACACACACACACACACACACACACACACACACACACTCCATCATGACAGTAGATAAACAGCACATCGTCCCCCCCCCCCCAACCACCACGCACTCATACACCTCCATATAAAGCGTTCGATCCTTCGTCAAGGGAGTGAATTAACCATCAGAAACCTAAGGGCAAAACTCAACTCAACTCACTCACTAAACCAAAATGGTCGCGTATGTCTGGCCCTTTCCCCTTTCCCCAAAAGAATAATACTACTAAAAACCTTTCCCCTTTCCCCACAAAAAGAATAAATAAAAAAATCGGAAGCAAATTAAAACTAACTGTGTCGTTAAACCGTTTTGACATACCATTACCTTCTTGCTGGATGGGGGAAAAAAAAACCACCACTCCCTCTCATCCCCCCACAGTTCACACGAGTTTTGATGGCCTTTATAAACACAAAGACTTTACCGCCTGGTGGATTACGTGGTACATAATTAGGTAAGTCTGTCGGAGGGGTTTAGTTCCAGGTCACGAAGGAGGAGGGTACGTAGCACCGTAGGCCCAGGTGGACGTTAAGACAAGGACGTAATGCTGGGTTCGCTTTCAGACTTGAACTTTCCAGTTCATTGGAGGAAGATGCCACAGCGTTACGTAGCTGGGGCTGGATTTATCCTTTGTGCTTTGGCGAAAGCCTTGGCCTGTGTTAACCAAGGGTGTGTTAGAAGGTAGATGACTTCGAGGTGTGGCTGAGTTGGTAGTCCTCCTATGGTTCCTTGCTTCTGTTCTTGTTCGGAGAAGAAGAAGAAGAAGGGGAAGAAGGAGGAGGAGGAGGGGGAGGAGGAGGAGGAGGAGGAGGAGGAGGAGGAGGAGGAGGAGGAGGAGAAGAAGAATACGAAGAAGAAGAAGAAGAAGAAGAATACGAAGAAGAAGAAGAAGAATACGAAGAAGAAGAAGAAGAAGAAGAAGAAGAAGAAGAAGAAGAAGAAGAAGAAGACGACGACGAAGGAGATGGAGATGAAGAATAAGAGAAGAAGAAGAAGAAGAAGAAGAAGAAGAAGAAGAAGAAGAAGAAGACGACGACGAAGGAGATGGAGATGAAGAATAAGAGAAGAAGAAGAAGAAGAAGAAGAAGAAGAAGAAGAGAAAGAAGACGACGAAGAAGAAGATACCCCCGCGAAACCACCCTTCCATAGAAGATCCACGAGAACAATATTTCCACCAGACACCCCATGAGAACTGTGCCTTCCAGAGAGGCACCTCCTGGAACTGTTCTTCCAGAAGAGATCCAGGACCTCCCTCTTTGGAAGACACCTTCATCAGACCCTCCAGCTATCATGAAACCAAGAAACACCTTCGTAACCTAACGTAAATTTTTTGGAGACTTCGCTTTTCCAGAGAAATAAACCCTTTTCCAGAGAATTGTTTCCCTTTTGGGTGGGGAAAAGGAAGGGAGCCTGAGTCTGGCAAGGGGCTGGACCCCCCCAGAAGTAAACCGATGCATCCTCGAAGAGAAGAGAGAAAAGAAAGTAAGAGAGAAAAGAAAGTAAAAAAAAATATTACCGTCACCTTTCGTCAGGTACGAGAGGGAGGGAACACAGTGTCAAACGTCTCCCAGTTTTAAAGGCTATATTCCAGGGACCTACTTCCAGCCCCTCACTCCTCCTCCAGCCCCTCCACCTCCCCCTTCCCTCACACCTCCCTCACACCTCCCCTCGGGGGAGAGGGGAGGAAAGGGGAGGTGGTGAAGGGTGGGGGGGATGGAGCAGCAAGAGAGCGACTTAACTTCGTAAGTAAACTGTGTTATCTGAGCCATTTAAGGGGGCGAGGCCATTGCAATTCCATCCATGGACTCGATGGAATCTCTGGGGGTTAAGGGGGTGGGGTTTCCACTGTATCTCTGGGGGTGAGTGACGGTAGCCAATGATAGGGGGAAGGTGGTGGTGGGTGGTGGTGGAGGTAGCCAATAGAGGCGAGGGTGAGGGGGTGACTGTGACATCCAATAGGGGTTGGTCTCGGGGACGTAGGCGGCCAATCAGAGTGGAGCTTTAGGGACGGATGGAGCCAATCATAGAGGGAGAGTCTAGGGACGGAGGCAGCCAATCCGAGTGGAGATTTGGGGGACGGATGGAGCCAATCAGAGTGAGTGTTTGGGGATGGAGGGAGCCAATCCAAGTGAGAGTCTGGGGATGAAGGGAGCCAATCAGAATGAAAGCCTTGGGAGCGGAACCAGCCAATCATCGTCATCACACCACCTACGCACATCGTAAAGACCATAATCCCATAAACCTCGACATCCCAAATATGGGTTGGGAGAGCACAGGTGTGAAGACACCTGCCCTGACATCTGTGGTGGAATGATTTACGCTGAGGTTTACAGGTGTGTGTGTGTGTGTGTGTGTGTGTGTGTGTTTGGTGGTTTACAGGTGTGTGTGTGTGTGTGTGTGTGTGTGTGTGTGTGTGTGTGTGTGTGTGTGTGTGTGTGTGTGTGTGTTTGGTGGTTTACAGGTGTGTGTGTGTGTGTGTGTGTGTGTGTGTGTGTGTGTGTGTGTGTGTGTGTGTGTGTGTGTGTGTGTGTGTGTGGTGGTTTACAGGTGTGTGTGTGTGTGTGTGTGTGTGTGTGTGTGTGTGTGTGTGTGTGTGTGTGTGTGTGTGTGTGTGTGTGTTTGGTGGTTTACAGGTGTGTGTGTGTGTGTGTGTGTGTGTGTGTGTGTGTGTGTGTGTGAGTTTACACTGTTGTGTGGATACTGGTGTGTGGGAAAGGTAGGGGATGCCTTCCCACTGGCTGTGTTTCTCTCTCTCTCTCTCTCTCTCTCTCTCTCTCTCTCTCTCTCTCTCTCTCTCTCTCTCTCTCTCTCTCTCTCTCTCTCTCTCTCTCTCTCTGTGTCTTTCTATGTCTGTATCTGTTTCTCTTTTCGTCTGTATATCTTCCCCCATGTCTGTATATCCTGTCTTTGTCTC
>NC_092290.1:8656682-8661682 GCF_036320965.1 Panulirus ornatus | reverse complement strand
CTCGTATTTCAGCTTCATTCGTATCGTACTCGTATTTCAGCCTCATTCGTCTCATACTCGTATTTCAGCCTCATTCGTCGCATACTCGTATTTCAGCCTCATTCGTCTCATACTCGTATTTCAGCCTCATTCGTCTCGTACTCGTATTTCAGCCTCATTCGTGTTCATGCTCGTATTTCAGCCTCATTCATCTCATACTCGTATTTCAGCCTCATTCGTCTCGTACTTGTATTTCAGCCTCATTCGTCTCGTACTCGTATTTCAGCCTCATTCGTCTCGTACTCGTATTTCAGCCTCATTCGTCTCATACTCGTATTTCAGCCTCATTCGTCTCATACTCGTATTTCAGCCTCATTCGTCTCATACTCGTATTTCAGCCTCATTCGTCTCATACTCGTAGTTCAGCCTCATTCATCTCGTACTCGTATTTCAGCCTCATTCGTCTCATACTCGTATTTCTGCCTCATTCATCTCATACTCGTATTTCAGCCTCATTCGTCTCATGCTCATATTTCAGCCTCATTCGTCTCATACTCGTATTTCAGCCTCATTCGTCTCATACTCGTATTTCAGCCTCATTCGTCTCATACTCGTATTTCAGCCTCATTCGTCTCATACTCGTATTTCAGCCTCATTCGTCTCATACTCGTATTTCAGCCTCATTCATCTCATACTCGTATTTCAGCCTCATTCGTCTCATACTCGTATTTCAGCCTCATTCGTCTCATACTCGTATTTCAGCCTCATTCGTCTCATACTCGTATTTCAGCCTCATTCGTCTCGTACTCGTATTTCAGCCTCATTCGTCTTGTACTCGTATTTCAGCCTCATTCGTCACATACTCGTATTTCAGCCTCATTCGTCACATACTCGTATTTCAGCCTCATTCATCTCGTACTCGTATTTCAGCCTCATTCGTCTCGTACTCGTATTTCAGCCTCATTCATCTCATACTCGTATTTCAGCCTCATTCATCTCATACTCGTATTTCAGCCTCATTCGTCTCATACTCGTATTTCAGCCTCATTCATCTCATACTCGTATTTCAGCCTCATTCGTCTCATACTCGTATTTCAGCCTCATTCATCTCATACTCGTATTTCAGCCTCATTCGTCTCATACTCGTATTTCAGCCTCATTCATCTCATACTCGTATTTCAGCCTCATTCATCTCATACTCGTATTTCAGCCTCATTCGTCTCATACTCGTATTTCAGCCTCATTCATCTCATACTCATATTTCAGCCTCATTCGTTTCATACTCGTATTAGAATTAGAAAACACACACACTGGGTAGAATTAGAAAACAGACACACACACTGGGTAAAATTAGAACACACACACACACACTGGGTAGAATTAGAAAACACACACACTGGGTAGAATTAGAAAACACACACACTGGGTGGAATTAGAACACACACACACACTAGGTAGAATTAGAAAACACACACACACACACACACACACACGCACACACTGGGTAAAATGTTAAATGGGTTAAAGTGTCAGATGTTGACACCAACATTACTCCAATGGGCTGTGTGAGGAACGTGTTGTTGAATGTTAAAAACGAACACTTCCACAACTGGTCGTGTCCGATTGTGTCGCGTGCAGGCTACACTCCACACACACACACTTGTCGTGTCCGATTGTGTCGCGTGCAGGCTACACTCCACACACACACACACTTCCACTCGTCAACTCCACCCCAACCCACGCCTCCGTCAATACCAACTCAGTGGATCACACAAAACAACAGTAGAGTCTCGAAACTTTTCCATTATTATGAAATTGTTTTTTTTTTCCCCTTCCATGAAAATCAGATATTTTTGCTGTCATGTCCCGCTGTAAATTCACACACCCCCACCTCCCTCCCTCTCCCCCCCTTGACCTCATTTGTGCGTTTACAGTGGATAATATTCGTCCTGGGATATATATATATATATATTGGAAAGGATCACAATTTTGCGCGTGATCAATATATTCCTATGAGTCCACGGGGGAAAATGAAACACAAAAAGTTCCCAAGTGCACTTTCGTGTAATAATCACATCGTCAGGGGAGACACAAGAGAGAAATATAACAGTCAGTTGATATACAACGAAGAGACGAAGCTAGGACGCCATTTGGTAAACATGGGTATATATATATATATATATATATATATATATATATATATATATATATATATATATATATATATATATTACCAGCGAAATTTACATCCTGTTGCATGGACCTGTTTGACGCAGCGTTGTGCATGGACCTTTAGGAAGCCCCCCTTGTTGTGTCCCTCCCCCTTTGAGAACCAAGTGCTAACCTGAAGTTTACGTAGGAGGTTTTGAGGTCTTGCTCGTCTACATGGACGAGACGAGACTTCGCTTGCTGAAGTTGGGAGAAATGTATATAGTTGTGGCTCTCTTGAAGGTGTTGTCAGACCTCTGGTTACCTGGCGTCGGTCGCCCGTGGCCCAGGTTAGGTTAGATTAGGTCACTGTTTGTGATTGGTAGTGATTACTATTTGTGATTGGTAGTAATTACTATTTGTGATTGGTAGTAATTACTATTTGTGATTGGTAGTAATTACTATTTGTGATTGGTAGTGATTACTATTTGTGATTGGTAGTAATTACTATTTGTGATTGGTAGTAATTACTATTTGTGATTGGTAGTAATTACTATTTGTGATTGGTAGTGATTACTATTTGTGATTGGTAGTAATTACTATTTGTGATTGGTAGTAATTACTATTTGTGATTGGTAGTAATTACTATTTGTGATTGGTAGTAATTACTATTTGTGATTGGTAGTGATTACTATTTGTGATTGGTAGTAATTACTATTTGTGATTGGTAGTAATTACTATTTGTGATTGGTAGTAATTACTATTTGTGATTGGTAGTAATTACTATTTGTGATTGGTAGTAATTACTATTTGTGATTGGTAGTAATTACTATTTGTGATTGGTAGTAATTACTATTTGTGATTGGTAGTAATTACTATTTGTGATTGGTAGTGATTACTATTTGTGATTGGTAGTAATTACTATTTGTGATTGGTAGTAATTACTATTTGTGATTGGTAGTGATTACTATTTGTGATTGGTAGTAATTACTATTTGTGATTGGTAGTAATTACTATTTGTGATTGGTAGTAATTACTATTTGTGATTGGTAGTAATTACTATTTGTGATTGGTAGTGATTACTATTTGTGATTGGTAGTGATTACTATTTGTGATTGGTAGTAATTACTATTTGTGATTGGTAGTGATTACTATTTGTGATTGGTAGTAATTACTATTTGTGATTGGTAGTAATTACTATTTGTGATTGGTAGTAATTACTATTTGTGATTGGTAGTAATTACTATTTGTGATTGGTAGTAATTACTATTTGTGATTGGTAGTAATTACTATTTGTGATTGGTAGTGATTACTATTTGTGATTGGTAGTAATTACTATTTGTGATTGGTAGTGATTACTATTTGTGATTGGTAGTAATTACTATTTGTGATTGGTAGTAATTACTATTTGTGATTGGTAGTAATTACTATTTGTGATTGGTAGTGATTACTATTTGTGATTGGTAGTAATTACTATTTGTGATTGGTAGTAATTACTATTTGTGATTGGTAGTAATTACTATTTGTGATTGGTAGTAATTACTATTTGTGATTGGTAGTGATTACTATTTGTGATTGGTAGTGATTACTATTTGTGATTGGTAGTAATTACTATTTGACTGCCATGAAATGTTTCCGTTGGTTCTCCTATCATCATCTTATCCCCTGGTATCAGTCGTTTGACGGCACGTCGCCCCCTGTATATCACATCTCTCTAATTCCCTCTTATCCCGTGCACGCCTTTCACCCTCCTGCATGTTCAGAACCTGGTGGTGACCTCAGCAAATAAGAGTCGCTTCATGACCCTTGTTGACGTCACCCACCTGACAGCCCTCAGTGATCTCACAAATCGCCCGTGACCTATGACCTCTGACCTCTGGTAGCGATTAGAACTACCAACACACACACACACACACACACACACCTTTCCTAATCCACTTACCTGATTTTCTAGTTGCCCAGAGGTCAAAGGTCAGTGGGGTCAAGGTGTTTTTGATCAGACCAATCTGCTCACTCTCTTTGAACCACTGATGCATATATATATATATATATATATATATATATATATATATATATATATATATATATATATATATATATATATATTCCTAAATACCCTCTGTAGACTTTTATTTTGTGGTATTATGAGGGCTTTTATTTCTCATCTGTTTTGATGAGGTGGGCAATGTAATCTACCACCGTGTTCAGTCATTCCCTTTCAGTTCATCTTTTTTTTTCCTTCTATTATTTCTTGTACTTTTGATGTGTTTTTGGCTTTTGTTCCCTATTTTTTGTTTTGATGAGCAATGTAATCTACCACCGTGTCCAGTCATTCCCTTTCATTTCATCATCTTTTTTTTTCCTTCTATTATTTCTTGTACTTTTGATGTTATTTTTTTTGGCTTTTGTTTCCTATTTTCTGAGGCAAGTGTTAAGGGTTTTTGTATATATATATGGCTTGATGTGCCAATGGTTGTGGATGGTTTTAGGTGGTTTTAAATGGTTGTGGATGTATTTCTTTCGTGTTGGAGTCTACGACCCTTGAGCACGACCGTACGACCCTTGAGGACGACGTGTACGACTCTTGAGCACGACGTGTACGACCCTTGAGGACGATGGGACGACCCTTGAGGACGATGGGACGACCCTTGAGGACGATGGGACGACCCTTGAGTACGACGGTTACGACCCTTGAGCACGACGGTACGACCCTTGAGCACGACGGAACGACTCTTGAATACGACGGTACGGCCCTTGAGCACGACGGTACGACCCTTGAGCACGACGCTACGACCCACGAGCACAACGGTACGACCCTCTGAGGCCAGGTGGAAAGGCTGTAGACTAACGTACCCAAATGTCGTACCGTCTTG
>NC_092290.1:8626682-8651682 GCF_036320965.1 Panulirus ornatus | reverse complement strand
GTGTTTAATATCTCTTCATACATATTACAACATAACAGTGCCAAAAAAATAAATAAAACCATTTGTGTATAGAGATGAAATATGAGGAAAATCATAGGCACAGAAGGACATTACATACATAATAGATACATTGGAAATTTACTATGGGGGTTCATTTAGGTAATCTAACATCATTAGTAGATTAGAAATTAATAAAAGCCAATTAACTGTAGCAAGAAGCATTAGTGAGAAATTCCAGGTTAATCAAAGTTAATTAAGGACATGGCTAGGATAACAGTAATCTTTGATTTTTCGAAAGAAAAAAAATAGATTAAAACACCCATGAAAAATATATTTTAATGAAAGTAAATTTAGGTGTACATAAAAGGGGATAATTTATTCTCCTGTCAGACATCACTAACTGCAGTTACAAAAAGTGTCATTTACTCATATAAAACTCATCTAGTTGAGTAATTGACTCATATGAAACTCATCTAGTTGAGTTCTTACATATTATTTACAATGTGAGTGTGTGTGTGTGTGTGTGTGTAGTGTGTGTGTGTGTGTGTGTGTGTGTGTGTGTTTAGTTCTGAAGGTATCATTTAGGTTTACATTATCAAATATCATGGGTGTTGCCCATGATTCATGAGGGGTGACTATTCCTATCCCTTCATTCAAACACACGATTTCCTGCGTAGATTCATACATTATGTCCATTCGACCTGGCCACTTGTATATACTACCTGTGGATGTATGGCTGTGTTCTCTGATGTCTGCATCTAAGGGTTCGTGTTAGGGATGCTTTCCGTGGACCCAAAGTGATCATAGCCTTGGAGCTATTAAAAATATTCATACAGTTTCTAAAACATTATCAAAAAGATGCCATTATCAAAACATTCAGCGAAATAAAGTAATAATTTCATAATGACAATGTTTGTAAATGTTTTTTTTTTTTTTTTGTGCGTGTGTGTTCGTGTTCACCATTTGAGAGGATTCAAGTGTGACCTAGCAATTTACAAACATTTAATTAGTCGGTCATGTGAGTTGGGTTGAGTGCGAGTGCTAATTAAGCGTCATTTGAGAATACACGCAAGCACCAGTGTGAGCTGTGTAACATCGAGACACAGATGGTCGTATCCACAGACGATGCGCAGTGACGACGCCGTTGCATTCCACGTCGGGCGGGGGGGGCGCTATGCAATGCAGTTTTACGATGAAAATTAATCGTTGATAATCAACAAATCACAAATTATAAGCGATTGAATGCATATTCCTTGTTTTTTTATACCCACTGTATTATTATTTTCCCTCTTCCAGAAAGATATTACTTGCGAAAAATCGCGTGCGAGAAATAATATTTTCTTATCTTCTTTCTCTTTTTTACAGGGGTATTGCTGCTTGTGGTGGCGGGATTCGAGTTTTGTTTACTTGATGTGGCCATCTGTCAGACGAGACTCGCCCCGCCTCTGCCACATGATTACAAAAGGCGCCACCGCTCTCATGTTCTCCAGGTACGTTCTGGTGATATTATTCATTTCATACACATATAAAAGGGGAGTATTGGCTGGTACATACATCTTGCAGGGTCACTCATGTGTGGGTTATGCAGTAAATGGCTTTTGCGGTAGAGTGGTTGGACTATTATGATATGCATTTCAGTGAAGATTGTGGGATTAGGTCCGAGTTTCGGCCAAAAAGTTAGTTATTTTTTTTTTTGATACTCTTGTACCCCTTTACAGGAACAAATTACCTTGCAGTTAATTACTTAAAAAACAGGAACTTATTAGCTTGAAGCTCTGTATTTTGAGCTTGACCAATACTCAAATAAACTAGAGTAGAGATAAGCACCAGTCATGAGGCATTCCCTTTGATACCTTTTATTCTATCCCATGTAACCCTTTAGACTTCTAAGCAAGATAGATATATATTGGGCAAAGTTTGGTGGCTCTTGTACTACATCAGACACAAAAACACGTCCGGCATTATGATCACTTCGTTGATTTTACAATTCGAAAATCCCATTCCAGGTTGGAACATCGAGGCACAGCTTCTCCGGAGCGCTCAAAGAGCTTCAGCTGGAATGACGGTGACGAAGAAGAAGCAGAGTCAGAGGACAGACTTATGTTGAAGCCGACCCATTCCAAGGCTTCAAGCGATGGAGACCTCCTTGGGCAAAGGTAGACATTACCTCCTCTTGTAGTGTAGTGGTAGATGTCTACCTACTCTTGTAGTGTCCTTGGGCAAAGGTAGACATTACCTATTCTTGTAGTAGTGTACTGGTAGATGTCTACCTACTCTTGTAGTGTCCTTGGGCAAAGGTAGACATTACCTACTCTTGTAGTGTACTGGTATATGTCTACGAGAGCATGAGGCATGACTCAAGATAAGGGATGTGATCAGGAGTTACGTCTTGCATCTCATTAATGAGTTCCCTCCCTATATATCATGTGGTAGAACATCATGATGTTGTGGCTTTCCCGGGTCAAGTCTGATGTGAGGTCAAGATTATTTCTGACGTTTAACTTCGATTTCTGGATTATTTTTTTTTTTTTCAGTTGAACTCTGTATTTTTATTCTTCGATAAGACACGAATCTGTAGTAGTTTTTTTTTTTTACACGCTGATTTCAATATATGCCTTTAATGAGAAATTATTAGAATGTTTTTAAAGTTATAGAATAAAAGGGAGTTTTTGGCCTTGGACAGACGCTAACCTGAGCCAAACCAAACCGTTTTAATTTTAAGGAACTTAACGTAACGAAACGGAGCTTATCTACACCCGTGATCACTGGACAATTTTCTCAGAACACATGACCTAATTAGTGTTTTCTAATAATCAAATCAAGATATGGAGAAATATATGAAATCAGGGTATATAATGCTCGTCACATTCATGTGTCAAAAAAAAATTGCAGTTCATTGAACGAAAGAGCCAGACTTCTTACACTTCCTACTTGGCCTAATATAATATGGTTCTTAGTATTTTAGTTTTTGAACATTTCCCAGCATTGAGCAAGTGAACAGCTTAGACAGTGATGATAAATATATAACTAATAAATACATTGTCTATCTTGCAGGTGCAGCCAATCCCACCTCATCCGCTGCCCATCGTGTGTGTGTGTGTGTGTGTGGGAGCGGCAGGTGTTGTGTGGAGGTGGTGGCAGGTGTGGTGCCAGTATTAGCCTTCCCCCGAGATAGCAAGAACTGTATGGCA
The DNA here is from genome assembly GCF_036320965.1 of Panulirus ornatus. NCBI lineage: Eukaryota > Metazoa > Arthropoda > Malacostraca > Decapoda > Palinuridae > Panulirus > Panulirus ornatus. The sequence continues at coordinate 8,648,491 of NC_092290.1, read as the reverse complement.
AGCAGGAGCACCGAGACTTGACCATCGCCCTTCCACCAAGAGTCTTCCTTGACCATAGAGGAGTCTACGATGCGCCAGTTGTCTGTAATTGTTTTTTATTGTGTGGTGTGCGGGGCAAAATAAAAATACTGGTGGTGTGTAGGTGGGACAACTGTACTGTGTGTTGTACAGTTGTCCTTAATGTCATATTTTTTATCCTAATCTGATGGGGGGCATACGATGCCTCCCTTAAGTTTGCTGTTAATATAATGAATTGGCCTTGCATTGTGCAAATATGGCCTTGCATTTTGATAAATTGGCCTTCCATTTATAATTTGGCCTTGCATTATAATAATTTGGCCTAACATTGATGAATTGGCCTTGCATTGCGATAATTTGGCCATGTGATAAATTGGCCTTCCATTATAATGAATTGGCCTTGTATTGTGATAAATTGGCCTAATTTATAATATACGGGCCTTGCATTGTGATAAATTGGCCTGATTTATAAAAAATCGGCCTTGCAATGTGATTAATCGGCCTATAAAAAATCGGCCTTGCAACGTGATAAATTGGCCCATAATAAATCGGCCTTACATTGATAAATTGGCCTACCATAATAAGTCGGCCTTGCATTGTAATAAATTGGCCTCATCATAATAAATTGGCCTATAATAACTCATTGCATTGTAATAAATTGGCCTCCCTTTATAATAAATTGGCCTATAATAACTCAGCCCAGCATGGTGATATAGTGGGCTTGTGAGTGCACACGAATACGAGAATATCTGGATGACCAGTTGCTAGGAGAGGTCATCCTCGGAAGATCCTAGCTATTAACTTCCCCCCTTTTGGTCATCCCACGGCTGAGAAGCTAACAAGGTACCGATACCCCATAAGCAAGGACTGGGAACGAGTCCTAAGATTAGATATAGCAACGTCCCCCCTTCCCCCTCAATTGCAAGGATAACGATTAGAGTTATTTAGGGGGGGGGGGGGTGCTATGTAAGCACCCCCCCCCCCTCATGCAAGGGATAGGTATAAAAGTCTGAGTTTAAAAAAAGCACAAAAGTAGCACACCCCATGAAAGGACTAGCAATACAGTAGTCCTATGGATTTATATAGAAAATGGGGTGTGCATTTTTCCCCCCCCCCCCAAACATGGCCTATGCTATGTATATATATATATATATATATGAGAGGTGTCTATATCTCCCAAGCAAGGCCAGGAAGGGTGGGGGGGGGGGGGAGTTTTTGTTTACATAAAGGGACATTTGGTGAATAAACAGTAATAAGGGCATGTGATGTTATGCCAAGGTATTGCTGAATTTAGGTAATGTATTTATATGCCATGCTCATTCTTATTTTGCCGACAATTTTTTAAAAATGCTAATTATTGTAAAACCTTTTATAGTATTTAATATTTATTTTTGCTGACAAATTGCCAAAGTCATTGTATGTGAAGCTCATTCTTATATTGCCGACAATTTTTTTGCTACCAAAAATGCAAATTATTGTAAAAACATCTATATTATTTAATGTCTCATACTTATTTTGCCGACAATGTTATTTTCAAGAGAAATTGCCAAAGTCATTGTATGTAAACCTATAATGTGATGCTCATTTTTATATTTTTTGCCAACAATTTTGTTGCCTGGAGAAATATATATCCTCCATACATTCATGTATTATTTTTTGTGTAAAAAAATAAACATGGTAAAAATGGCATACACACTCATATGCTTGTGTCAATTCCTTTCTGCTTGACTCATACCTCATTACCCTCAACAGAGACTGCTGCCACAGAAGGCCTCCACGACTTGCCACAGGTGTACTCCATGGGGCTGCATTTGGACGTCCTCCTTTTCCCCCAGGCTACTTGATTCTTCCATAATAAAATGCGGCTCTTGTCCAAGTGTCCACAGCCACAAACTGGTGTGCCGTGTCCTGCAATATCCTCCTGTCTGATGTAGTTCTTGAGTGTGGAGGTTCTTGGGCAATGGCTCCACCTTACAGCTTCTGGTGGACTTGGAAGACGCCGTGGACCACTCCTGTCTTGTAAAGTAGGCGGGAGTAAGGGAGAGTTCATGTCTCCCTCCTCCCGCGGCTGCGTTGTGGACTTGGAAGACGCCATGGACCACTCCTGTCTTGTAAAGTAGGCGGGAGTAAGGGAGAGTTCATGTCTCCCTCCTCCCGCGGCTGCGTTGTGGACTTGGAAGACGCCGTGGACCACTTCTGTCTTGTAAAGTAGGCGGGAGTAAGGGAGAGTTCATGTCTCCCTCCTCCCGCGGCTGCGTCGAGAGAGACCTACCTACCACCTGCCTCATGAACATACACACACACACTGCACAGACGCCATATGGTGCACATGCACGCCCATAGGCCACTGCATATGACCAACCCCTCCCCCCCACGGCATCGTCTATGGATACGGCGTCGCGCCGCCCCCCGCCCGCGCCCACACACGCCCCCAAGAGTGCGGGCGGCATTGAAACATGCACACTCCTTGAGTGAGACTTGGTCTCGACCTCCTGCGAGACAAGAGCACTTGACCTGACCCTGTTATGATGACCTGGACTTTCACCTGGTCCCTTTTCAAGGGAGGGGTGTCACGACCAAGCCCAGGTCGTCACGGCCGAGGGTCGTGCAGTGCATTCGCGCTCAGCGAGGGGGGTCGTACCGTCTCACTATGGAGGGGGAGGGGGGCGTGGGAAGTGGGGGGGGGGGAGGGGTATTCAGAGCACCAACGTCTACCTGACGGTGCTCTGTTGACCTCCAGGCAGAGCTCATCTCACGGTCGCTACATGAGACAAGAGCTCATCTCACGGTCGCTACATGAGACAGAGCTCATCCCACGGTCGCTACACATGAGACAGAGCTCATCTCACGGTCGCTACATGAGACAGAGCTCATCCCACGGTCGCTACACATGAGACAGAGCTCATCTCACGGTCGCTACATGAGACAGAGCTCATCCCACGGTCGCTACATGAGACAGAGCTCATCCCACGGTCGCTACACGAGACAGAGCTCATCTCACGGTCGCTACATGAGACAGAGCTCATCCCACGGTCGCTACACATGAGACAGAGCTCATCTCACGGTCGCTACATGAGACAGAGCTCATCCCACGGTCGCTACATGAGACAGAGCTCATCTCACGGTCGCTACATGAAACAGAGCTCATCCCACGGTCGCTACACATTAGACAGAGTTCGTCCCACGGTCGCTACATGAGACAGAGCTCATCCCACGGTCGCTACATGAGACAGAGCTCGTCCCACGGTCGCTACATGAGACAGAGCTCATCCCACGGTCGCTACATGAGACAGAGCTCATCCCACGGTCGCTACATGAGACAGAGCTCATCCCACGGTCGCTACATGAGACAGAGCTCGTCCCACGGTCGCTACATGAGACAGAGCTCATCCCACGGTCGCTACATGAGACAGAGCTCATCCCACGGTCGCTACATGAGACAGAGCTCATCTCACGGTCGCTACATGAGACAGAGCTCGTCTCACGGACGGAACATTATCACAGTTCGGTCAGCTTCCACCATAAAGGGGGAGTGACGTTACGTAGAGGGAGGAAGTTCCAAAACATAGATGGGGGAGCGGAGAGGGTGGGTGCTCCACAACACAAGAGGGAGTTTTACAACACGGTGGAAAGAGGCTTCACAACATCCAGGCGTGGAGGTTTACAACATAGAGGGAAGGAGTCCAGGCTTTTCCAGAACATAGAGAGATGGAGTTACACAACTTAGGGACCTTTCACAACGGAGGTAACTGGAACTTCACAACACTGACGAAGGCAGTTTCACAACCTTAAGGAAGGGAGTTTCACAACCTTAAAGAAGGGCAGTTTCTCAACACAGAGGAAGCAAGTTTCACAAAAGAGAGGAAGGCAGTTTCACAACCTTAAAAGAAGGCAGACTCACAACCCTAAAGGAAGGCAGTCTCACAACCTCAAAGGAAGGCAGTCTCACAACCTCAAACGAAGGCAGTTTCACAACCCTAAAGAAAGGCAGAGTCACAACACAAAAGAAGCCCTTTGAGAGAGTAAGTGGTGTGGGTGATCTACAAAAAGAACTTGAGCGACGATATCGTGGAAGCCGACGACACGTACACTTACAAGTTTAAATTGCTTTCATATTAGGGGGGGAAAAAAAAGTTTAAGGTATGGCACCCTCCCACCTCCCACCTAATCAAGTTTAGAACTTCCTCCCTCTACGGGGACAAAAATTTATACACAGACCACTTACAACACCTTGCTTCCTATATAACAAAGGGGGAGATGTGTATGGTGCATCCACATCCTATGTACATCAACTTGAGTCTCGACTATACAAATTGCCAGAAAAAAAAGAAGCATTCGATCACAGTGTTTATATGTCTCTCGCTTGTGTTCGCCTTCCCGCTGAGCGAAAATGTATGGAGCTGCTTCTTCTCGCTGTGCAGGATCCTGAAAATATCTGAAAGAAAAGAGAGAGAAAATACGTGTTTTAGTAAATTTTTAAAACGTCTCGTAAATGTCTTTATTTATCGTTCACTGTGGTTGTGTGTGTGTGTGTGTGTGTGTGTGTGTGTGTGTGTAAGGTGACATTCTACAGAATAGATTCTTATCCCTAGCTATCTGTCTATCTGAGGTTTGATCGCTTTGTCTGTCTATCCTCCCTTTCTCCCTACCTATCTGTGTATTATTTTCTATTCGTCTGTCATACAACCTATCCCTGTGTGTGTGTGCGTGTGTGGCTCATTTCCCCTAACATTATCTGTACAGACGCCTCGCGTCTTCTGTCCCTCTCCCCACACATACCTCCACACTTTTCCCTGCCTCTCTTATCATTTCCTTATCCTCCCTAATTCCTTCTTGACTATACATACATCACCAAACTCTCCCCCGACTCTCCCTCTTGCAAACATCTCTCGTCCATCTCTCTCTTAACTCTCACTTCGACTCTCACTTCATGATCCTTCCAGCTCTCACAACACCACCGCTCCAACTCTCCCCCCCCGACCACCCGATCCCCAAACACTCCATAGCCCCTCACTCACTCCACCTTCCCCACACTCCTCATCTTGATCTCCATTCTTCCTTTCTTCCGTTCTGTCTCTCTTTCCCTTCTCTACGGCACGCGCGCCCCCTCTACTGGAACACCCAGGTACTCACTCTCTCGCGACTCTCCCGCCAGGTGTACGAGGGTCATCAGCGTCTGCGACGGGAGCTGGGTTACTTCGCGAAGGAGGAGGAGGGAAACACCCTCATCTCCTTCATCCAGATCCATTGGATCCGCCGTTGTAATGCCCTTCCTTCTACAGCATCTCTCGGGTCATGGGCACGCGCTGCTCCCACGCCAGCGACCCCACCTCGTCCCTGCGGAGGGCACAGACAGGGCAAAGGTCATGACGGGAGGCCAGGGCACTTGGGCGTGAGTGTTAGCGTCAGGGGAGGTGGTAGAAGGTGGTTAGGGTCGGGGACCAAGCCCTTCGTCCGCACGTCTCTAATCCTTCGTGTTGTGGGTGATGCCTCAATGAGTCTCAGGGTCTGTCGGGACGGACGCCCCTGGGTGAAAGGGCCTTCCCCCAAACCCTGACCCTTGGAGGACGACGGCACGACCCCTTGAGCACGACGGGTACGACCCCTTGAGCGCGACGGGTACGACCCCTTGAGCACGACGGTTACCTGGGGTTAAGATGCTCTGGCCTTCGACCTGACCCTCCCAGATGTGGGTCATAGGGAGGTGTCGTGTATACCCTCGCGCTCTGGTCGTCGTCCCGTCGTGTTCGGTGGTCGTCCCACCTCACCCCCACAGCGGTGGGTGGTGGTGTCAACATAGTGGCTACCATATAAACAAGATCCTTCACCTACATATATACATTTATCATCAATGAAAGTCCAAGACAAGGGCATGTAAACCCCTCATCCATCTTTCCACCGAGTTCCTACAATTATAAACGTATAATTCAGTTAATAGAGGGACTGAAAGAAAACGGCAGAGGGAGACGGAGGCTGGTAAGAAGAAAACGTCTTTGGGGGACTCACCTACTCCTGGCCTCTGGGGATGTACCTCCCCCTCTTCAAGATCATCTTCAGTCTCGGAAGAGGAGTGGAGGCGCGAGGGTGGGCGTGGTGGCGGGCGTGGGCGCGAGGGCGTGCGGCCACGCCTACACGAAGCTCTCGTCGTGAAGGAGGTGGAGAGGACTGTTGGAGTCCCAGTAGAGGGCGTGGCTGCTGTAACCCCCTCTTTCTCCAACACCACCACCACCCACTCCTCCAACATTGTCTCCTCCCCCTCCTACTCGTCTTCGCCCTCCTCCATCATTATCGAGGCCCGTGGTGGAGACAGTGGTGGGGGAGGAGGTGCTGGAGAGGGAGGACGAGGTGCTGGTGGTGGTGGAGATCAGTGTTGGCGGGAGCTGCAGCGTCTCCCTCAGTACCGCCTACACCAGCGGTGCAGCCATCGCCAACACCCACCATCAAATCATCGCCAACGTGAGCAGCAGAGGCAGCGTCTCCAACATCACCAACACGAACACCAACACAGAAAAAAGGAGACATGATCCTCGTCAGAGAATGGGTGGGATAAAGGCGAGTAACAATTATGATAATTAACATTAACTAATTTATCATCAATTTATCTCTTCAAACAATCGAGAAGGAAGATACTCATTCAAGATATAAGGGAAAAATGACCCTATACGTCAACTACGCCATCGCCAAACTGTCCCCACACACACACACACACACACACACACACACACACACACACACTGAAAACGGGAAGCTTTCACACCTCAATTTTCAAGGTAAACTTCACACATGATTATGTATCTCGTGAAGGGATGGAGATACGAGCAGACGAAGCAATTCCCAAACTCGTCGATAAAAAACAAAAAAGAAAAAGAAAGAAAAAATATCGAGTAATTTTTTTCTTTATATTTTTTTTATTTTGGTTCGAGTATCTAGCCATTCGTTCGCGCGCGGCACGTTTTCTCCATCGAACCGAAAACGCGGCGATCGCTCGCTACGGAAGCGGGGTTAAACACTGCCACCGATCACATGATGAAGTGGGGAAGGGGGGAAGCTTTTTAAACCATTTCCTCCGTAATTTTTTTCCCCTCTCTCTTCCCTGGGCGAAAGAAAAGGGGGTGAAGGGGGCGCAATGCCCCTAAGGTCGACCAGGTGAGGATACACAGAGAGGAATTCCGGCCCTGGCAACACTCGAGGGGCGCAGCAGCAGCATCATATGACTTAGCCGGGGGGGCGGCGCTGCCACAGAAAACGAGCGGCGGGCGCCCCCCCAAAATAAGTTGCGGGGTTACGTTTGAAAAGGCGTGGCTCTGTGGACACGTCCCACGGGAGATAAGGACATGGGACACTAGGATATGGGGCATGGATAAGGACGCGGGACACTACGATATGGGGCATGGATAAGGACGTGGGACACTAGGATATGGGGCATGGATAAGGACATGGGACACTAGGATATGGGGCATGGATAAGGACGTGGGACACTAGGATATGGGGCATGGATAAGGACATGGGACACTAGGATATGGGGCATGGATAATGATGCGGGACACTAGGATATGGGGCATGGATAAGGACATGGGACACTAGGCTATGGGGCATGGGTAAGGACGTGGGACACTAGGATATGGGGCATGGATAAGGACATGGGACACTAGAGATATGGGGCATGGATAGGGACATGGGACACTAGGATATGGGCATGGATAGACATGGACCCACTTGGCTGTAAGACATTGGACACTAGGATATGGGGCTATGGGATATGGACAGTGGGGACACTAGGATATGGGGCATGGATAAGGACGTGGGACACTAGGATATGGGGCATGGATAAGGACGTGGGACACTAGGATATGGGGCATGGATAAGGACATGGGACACTAGGATATGGGGCATGGATAAGGACATGGGACACTAGGATATGGGGCATGGATAAGGGAGGGGGAGGGTCAGAGATAAGACTTACAATACCCATAGATATGTTATCTATATGGGAGAGTGGGAGGGAAGGACGTATACACACACACACACACACACACACACATATATATATATATATATATATATATATATATATATATATATATATATATATATATATATATATATATATATTTCTCTTTTCAGAACGTACCTGAGTTCGGGTGTAGGGCGGCGGGGGCACACGCGCCAATATGATTTCCGGACATATCTGCGTCTCCAGGAGTTCAGCTGTTTCCAGGATAGACAGTGTTATCCCACGGGGAAAACAGAAGGTGGACGACATTATTGAAATATACACATAAACTTTTTTTTTTTTAAATGCTCTTTTTTTTTTTAACAATCACAACAGCATTGCTATAAGGTGTGTGTGTGTGTGTGTGATGTGTTAAGTGATGGTGTTGGAAATCTTGTCGCGCTGTGTTATGACCCCGAGGGATTTGACTGTGTTAGGTGCAGTGTTGAAAGTCGTCCATTCTCGCCTGTGTTATGGTGGTGCTATTGTTTCTCAGTGTTGGTAATTGTTTTCTAGTGTTGGCTATTGTTTTTCTAGTGTTTTCCAGTGTTGGCTATTGTTTTTCTAGTGTCGGCTATTGTTTTCCCAGTGTTGGCTATTGTTTCTCAGTGTTGGCTATTGTTTTTCTAGTGTTGGCCATTGTTTGTCAGTGTTGGCTATTGTTTTCCCAGTGTTGGCTATTGTTTCTCAGTGTTGGCTATTGTTTTGCAGTGTTGGCTATTGTTTCTCAGTGTTGGCTATTGTTTCCCCAGTGTTGGCTATTGTTTCTCAGTGTTGGCTATTGTTTCCCCAGTGTTGGCTATTGTTTCCCCAGTGTTGGCTATTGTTTCCCCAGTGTTGGCTATTGTTTCTCAGTGTTGGCTATTGTTTCTCAGTGTTGGCTATTGTTTTGCAGTGTCGGCTATTGTTTCCCCAGTGTTGGCTATTGTTTCTCAGTGTTGGCTATTGTTTCTGTGTTGGCTATTGTTTCTCAGTGTTGGCTATTGTTTTGCAGTGTCGGCTATTGTTTCCCCAGTGTTGGCTATTGTTTCTCAGTGTTGGCTATTGTTTCTGTGTTGGCTATTGTTTTGCAGTGTTGGCTATTGTTTCCCCAGTGTTGGCTATTGTTTCCCCAGTGTTGGCTATTGTTTCCCAGTGTTGGCTATTGTTTCCCCAGTGTTGGCTATTGTTTCTCAGTGTTGGCTATTGTTTCTGTGTTGGCTATTGTTTTGCAGTGTTGGCTATTGTTTCCCCAGTGTTGGCTATTGTTTCTCAGTGTTGGCTATTGTTTCCCAGTGTTGGCTATTGTTTCTCAGTGTTGGCTATTGTTTCCCCAGTGTTGGCTATTGTTTTCCCAGTGTTGGCTATTGTTTCTCAGTGTTGGCTATTGTTTCCCCAGTGTCAGCCGTAGGAGCGAGGATAAGCGTTACCATTAATGGTCCTGAGGACGTCGGGCGCGTCCCTCCTGTCCTTGACCCCGAGGGTGATGGCGCTGGCGTGGGTGTAGATGTGGGCGTGGGGGACGTGGTTGTGGGCGGAGGAGGGCGTGGTGTTGGGCAGGTCGGCGGTGTTGCCAGAGGTCACCACACCACCCTCACCTTCCCTGTAGCCCCAGCATCGGCACCTTGGGTGTGGATAAGGTGTGATTACGACACGAAAGTGCACTTGGGAACTTGTGTTTCATTTCCCCCGTGGACTCAGGGGAATATATATATATATAAATATACTTATACTGAAACAAGGAAAGAGCATTTACTTACGATGATATCACATTGCCAAATGGCACGACTAGCGCGTAGCGCTCAACCCTGGAAAATATAAGAAAGTTACGAAGGACGAGAAGTGTTAAATTACGCCTCTCGCCGAGTGTTACGTGTGAGATGGGGTGACTGTCTGTCTGTATGTCGGTAGCCCAAGTGTGTGTGTGTGTGTGTGTGTGTGTGTGTGTGTGTGTGTGCGCGCGCGAGTGAGTGAGTGAGTGAGTGTGTGTGTGTGTGTGTGTGAGTGTGAGTGTGTGAGTGTGTGTGTGTGTGTGTGTGTGTGTGTGTGTGTGTGTGTGAGTGAGTGAGTGAGTGAGTGTGTGTGTGTCATGGGCGTGGTGGGCGACACGCACCTGTTGGACCTGGCGCGGGAGAGGACCACGCCCACCACCAGCAGCAGGACAAACCCGCCCACCAGCCCCAGGAACACGCCCACCAGGGGCGACACGGGCGGGGACGTCACGTCCACCATGCGCTTCTCTGCCACCTGCGTGTGTGTCAGGGAAGAGAGAGAAGAAAGAGAGAGTAAATTGAACCAGCTCACCAAGTCCCATGGATGAGATATTGATCCATATTACGCTGATGTTCTTCATTTTGTCTCATCTTTTTTTCCTCATTTATTCTTACCCTTTTTTAGTTACCTTTACTGACGTTACTCCTATTCCTGGTGCGTTTTCTTTTGAGGGTCAGGTCAGGTCAGGTCAGGTCAAGCTTCTGTGGCCCCAAGGGTCGTGTGCCCTGGTGCTCAAAGGGGTCGTATACCTTCGTGCTCGAGAGGTGGGGTCGTATACACTCGTCCTCGAAGGGGCTGGGCGTAGCCTTGACCCCCAGCCTGACCTCGGGCGGGCTTGACCTTGACCCAGGGCTGTATACCACAAGAATCCACCCCCCCCCCCCCACAACGAGACGAAGGGCAAGGCCGTTGGGCAACACCCACGTCTTCCCCCCAGTACGGGAGGAGAGGGGCTTCATCGAACTTCAAACATGAGTCTTGAGCTCGAGACTAATTAGGTTAGCGCCACCTCTCTCTCTCTCTCTCTCTCTCTCTCTCTCTCTCTCTCTCTCTCTCTCTCTCTCTCTCTCTCTCTCTCTCTCGCGGTTAAACTGAAAGCTAATGAGGTCACCTCTCTGGACCATGTACTTATAAGGACGTCTCAAAAGTCCCACAATATGTCCGTCTAATTAGGACTTTCTCACCCAACGCCCCCCACCCACCACTTTTTTTTTTTTTCCTCATTTATTCATTTCCTCCTTTCAGCTTAAATGGGTAATGATTATGACCTTTTTTTTCGAGGAAGCCAAGAGATGCTCCGGGTGTAAAAGGTAGTTGGGCAACAGCTGGGATGTACGTCTTCGCTTGAACATATGAAAAAGGTATTATTATTTTTTTTTTTTATGATCGTATTAGCTGGCGATTCAGTAGATAAGGTCTGGTTAGGGAGTGATTCAAGTCTCACACCAAGGACGATTTAAGGTCACCGAGAATAAGACAAGTCAGTGAGGTCACTTTAAGTCACACTAAGGACGACTTAAGGTCACGGAGAATAAGACAAGAGTCAGTGAGGTCACTTTAAGTCATACTAAGGACGACTTAAGGTCACGGAGAATAACACAAGTCAATAAGGTCACTTTAAGTCACACCAAAGACGATTTAAGGTCACGAAGAATAACACAAGTCATTAAGGTCACTTTAAGTCACATTAAGGACGACTTAAGGTCACGGAGAATAACACAAGTCAATAAGGTCACTTTAAGTCACACCAAAGACGATTTAAGGTCACGAAGAATAACAGAGATTCATTAAGGTCACTTTAAGTCACATTAAGGACGACTTAAGGTCACGGAGTCCTCACACGACCTTCGCCTGACGTACCTTGAGACGGACGGCGTCAATCTGCTGGGGCTGGCTGGCGCCCTTGGCGTTGACGGCGGTGACTGTGATGAGGTAGTCTTGCCCTGGGGTGAGGCCGCCCACGTGGAACCTGGGGGCCTGGTCCTCCTCCATGGTGGCCAGGAGGGTGTGGGTGGGGGCGGCGTACACCCTGGCCACGAACCTCTGGGGCAGACCTCCGTCCTTCCCTGGGGAACACCCGACCTCCAGGCTCTCTACCGTCAAGTTCACCAGCACACAGTTGTCCACACGCTCTGGCGGACCTGCAACGCCGCGCCACCCGTCAAGGGCGGTGCCAAGGGTAATGGGTTGTGGCAAGGGTAAGGGGTAAAGGGCAGTACCAAGGGTAAGGGTAGAGGGTTGTGGCAAGGGTGAGGGGTAAAGGGCAGTACCAAGGGTAAGGGTAGAGGGTTGTGCCAAGGGTAAGGGGTAAAGGGCAGTACCAAGGGTAAGGGTAGAGGGTTGTGGCAAGGGTAAGGGTAGAGGGTTGTGCCAAGGGTAATGGGTTGTGCCAAGGGTGAGGGGTAAAGGGCAGTACCAAGGGAAAGGGTAGAGGGTTGTGGCAAGAGTAAGGGTAGGGGGTTGTGTAGGGGGTGAAGGGGAAGACCTTCGTTACTATTTCTCTCAAAAGGTAAATATATAAATACACTCGTGCATGACGTTGTGTCTGACACACTATATAGCACCTGGGGTAAGGCTGTGGCCTTCCTCACATCAGTCAACACACACTTGATATATAAGATTATCTCCACAACACGAACGTTATAGTGTGATCCACACAGACACACACACACACACACACACACACAGACACACACACACACACACAGACACACACACACACACTGGGCGGGGGGGTTGGTCGTCGTACTCACCAGCTTCGACGACAGTGAACCTGCAGGGGTCAGCCTGGGTTCCCACGGCGTTGGTCGCCCAGCACGACAACGTCCCGTAATCCCGCGGTGACCTGGTGGGAGGGAGGGGCTTAGAGGTCAGGGTTACTACAGGTCGTAGGGTGGGAGTGTCCCCTCGATCACCTGGAGGGAGGTCAGAGGTCAAGGTTGTTAATACGGAGTTGCAATGTCACAGAGACAAGACAGGGACGGAGGTCACAATCACTACAGGTTACAGGTCATAAGACCATGATTATTACAGGGTTGCGGATCATAAGACCACGATTACTACAGGTTACAGGTCATAAGACCACGATTATTACAGGTTACAGGTCATAAGGCCACCATCATTACAGGTTACAGGTCATAAGGCCACCATCATACAGGTTACAGGTCATAAGACTACGTTATTACAGGTTACAGGTACATAAGACCACGATTACTACAGGTTACAGGTCATAAGACCACGATTACTACAGGTTACAGGTCATAAGACCACGATTACTACAAGTTACAGGTCATAAGACCACGATTATTACAGGTTACAGTTCACATAAGACCACGATTACTACAGGTCATTCAACACCAAATCGCCTTGAAAGGCCAGGTCACCTGTGAGGGAGAGACTGTGAGGCCGGGGTAGAGTTGTGAGTTGTGAGACGACGAGATTTCTACTAATCGTGTGAGGGATCTTGGCTTAAGGTGTTGAGCACGACGGGTTGACTCTCCTCTCTTTTATGAGTACGACGTGGCGGCTCTTGGGCACTGACGACGGCGAGGTACGACCCCTGCGCACGACCCTCGAACACTGACGGTACAACCCTTGGGTATCAGAGGTCAGTAGCTTTGGGGGTCAGAGGTCAAAGGTCGTGTACGAGTGTCTGACCCATACGAGGACATGGTCTGACCCATACGAGAACATGGTCCCCATACGAGAACATGGTCTGACCCATATGAGGACATGGTCTGACCCATACGAGAACATAGTCTGACCCATACGAGAACATGGTTTGACCCATACGAGAACATGGTTTGACCCATACGAGAACATGGTCTGACCCATACGAGAACATGGTCACAAGTACGAGAACATGGTCTGACCCATACGAGAACATGGTCCCAGTGCGAGAACATGGTCTGACCCATACGAGAACATGGTCCCCATACGAGAACATGGTCTGACCCCTACGAGAACATGGTCTGACCCATACGAGAACATGGTCTGACCCCATACGAGAACATGGTCTGCGCTTCGAGCGGCGAGGTCAACGTGGTGGTTTTGAAGGAAAGGAAGGATGCCCCACGACCTTTGACGGTGCCTGCCTCCACAGACCACACAGGGGGGGAGGGCAAACCTGGTCTCTCCTTGATAAAGTCGCTTTTTACTCTGCCTAATCCGCTTCACGGCCTGGCGTCGGGCGTGGGGCCAGGAAGAAGAACATTTAAGGCAGAGAGAAAATAATCCTTTGAGCGAGACGCCCTTATTTTCACTCCTGTGTTGGGAGAGAGGTCGCTCTCCCTGAAGAAACTCTGTTTTTTCTTTTTTTAACCTCCCTCCTCCCTACTTCTCTGTGAGTGTGTGTGTGTGTGTGTGTGTGTACTGACGACATGTTACACTGTCTTGTTCGCTATGTGTGTGTGTGAGAGAGAGAGAGAGAGAGAGAGAGAGAGAGAGAGAGAGAGCCAGGAGAGAGTCCTCCTCCCTCCCTCCCTCCCTCGTGGATGGAGGACAAGGATAGAGGGATTGTCGTCGCGGCATCATCGTCCACAGCAGAAGGAGAGGAGACTTTCAGGTGGAAGGGGAAGAGAGCGGCTGGAGTGATCAAGCGCAGAGGCGGAGGAAGAGGAGGCGGAGGCGGAGGAGGAGGCGGAGGAGGAGGCGGAGGAGGAGGTGGAGGCGGAGGAGGCGGAGGAGGAGGAGGCGGAGGCGGAGGAGGAGGTGGAGGCGGAGGAGGCGGAGGAGGAGGAGGAGGTGGTTGCTGCTGCTGAATCACAATAGTTCCCGGGGGCATCTCTGGTTAAGGAGCAGACGTATCTACCCGTCGGTGAGGTCAAATCGGCGCCCCTCCTCCTGCTCCTCCTCCTCCTCTCTCTTTCTCCTCCTGAAGGCGCGCCCGGCTCTGACGGTGCCTCGCCTCGCCTCGCCTCGCCTTGCGTCCGAGCGGGAGTGGAAGCAAAATGGTTTTTTTTTTAAGCGGAAGGGGAAGCGGGGCTTCATGGCCCAACGTCCCCCGATGCGAGGGGCGTGAGAGCGAAGGGTGATGAAGCTAAGGACGCAGAAGGACCTGGTGGAAGAAGGGACGTAGGGTAGGACTCTTCCCCCATCTACGTACCTGAGGGAGGGAAGGAGGTGTGTGTGTGTGTTGGTTGGTTGGTTGGAATAATCTAAGAATTTGGGGTTTCATGGGCGTACATGGGAGGGGGACGAGGGTTATAATCCACGTACCTGCGATATAATCTGACACCTGGGTTATAATCCATACACACCTGGGGCTATAACTACGTACCCAGGGGGTATAATCAACGTATCCAGGGGTATAATCTACGTACGCTGGAATATAACCTATGTACCTTCCACGTACTTGGGTGTATCACCCACGTACTTCGGGTATGATCCACGTACCTAGGGGCATACCCCCACGTACCTTGGGGTATAACCCACGTACATGGGGGTATAACCTACGTACCCAGGGGGTAAAACCCCTGTGCCTTGGGGTATAACCCACATACCTAGGGGTATAACCCACGTACCTAGGGGGTATAAAGGACGTACCTGGGGGTATAACCCATGTACCTTGGGGTATGACCCACGTACCTGGGGCATACCCCACGTACCTTGGAGTATAACCCACGTACATGAGGGTATAACCCACGTGCCTGGGGGTATAACCCACTTACCTGGGGGGGTATAACCCACTTACCTGGGGGTGGGGGGTATATCCCACATACCTTGGAGTATAATCTAGTATGCTGAGGCCCGGGAGGACCTTGACCTGGTGGTGCGCGACCTCGGCCGTGTCCAGGGAGCTGTTGAAGAACCAGGTGAAGGAGAGGCCGTCGTCAGGGTGGGCGTCGACCCTGCACGAGAGCCGGGTAGGTTCCCCCTCCGCCACCGCCACCGTCAGCGGCCCCCCGATGCACTTGGGCAAGTCTGAGGAGGAGAGAGGGGTAGAGAGAGGTTTGAGGGAGGGACAGGGAGGGAGGTAGAGGGAGAGGTAGAGAGAGGTTTGAGGGAGGGACAGGGAGGGAGGTAGAGGGAGGGGAGAGAGAGGTAGAGAGAGGTTTGAGGGAGGGACAGGGATGGGAGAGAGAGGTAGAGAGAGGTTTGAGGGAGGGACAGGGAGGGAGGTAGAGGGAGGAGGAGAGAGAGGTAGAGAGAGGTTTGAGGGAGGGACAGGGAGGGAGGTAGAGGGAGAGGTAGAGAGAGGTTTGAGGGAGGGACAGGGAGGGAGGTAGAGGGAGAGGTAGAGAGAGGTTTGAGGGAGGGACAGGGAGGGGAGAGAGAGGTAGAGAGAGGTTTGAGGGAGGGACAGGGAGGGGAGAGAGAGGTAGAGAGAGGTTTGAGGGAGGGACAGGGAGGGAGGTAGAGGGAGGAGGAGAGAGAGGTAGAGAGAGGTTTGAGGGAGGGAGGGAGGGAGAGGGAGGGAGGGAGATTAGGGACTCCAAAGGAGGGGTGTGGGGGAGGACTGATTTGAAGTGGGGAAGGGCGGGGTTTCCCAGGGCCCTCTGCTCGCAAGGTCATTTAGTCTGAAGGTACGTACGCGACAGGTGGGTTGAGCAAGTCTGAGGTCCTCCACAGGTGGGTTGAACAAGTCTGAGGTCTTACACAGGTGGGTTGAGCAAGTCTGTGGTCTTACACAGGTGGGTTGAGCAAGTTTGTGGATCCTGCACAGGTGGGTTGAGCAAGTCTGAGGTCTTACACAGGTGGGTTCAGCAAGTCTGAGGTCCTACACAGGTGGTTTGAGCAAGTCTGAGGTCTTACACAGGTGGGTTGAGCAAGTCTGAGGTCTCACACAGGTGGGTTGAGCAAGTCTGAGATCTTACACAGGTGGGTTCAGCAAGTCTGAGGCACTACACAGGTGGGTTGAGCAAGTCTGAGGCCTCACACAGGTGGGTTGAGCAAGTCTGAGGTCTTACACAGGTGGGTTCAGCAAGTCTGAGGCACTACACAGGTGGGTTGAGCAAGTCTGAGGTCTCACACAGGTGGGTTGAGCAAGTCTGAGGTCTCACACAGGTGGGTTGAGCAAGTCTGAGGTCTCACACAGGTGGGTTGAGCCAGTCTGAGGCCTTACACAGGTGGGTTGAGCAAGTCTGTGGATCCTATGCACGTGTTTTACTTAGCCTGAAGCCTTTAGCCATCTGGCATTGTTAGCCTGAAGCTATGAAGGCTATACAGCTGGCCTTCACAGGTGGTAAGCGCCCCAGCTGGCGGTTCGTCAAGTTAATGAACCACCTCCCCCAGGTGGATGATTGGGAGAAGCTGGTTTCTACAAAGGCTTGTTCTCTGGCACAGCTTGAGCTGCGTCGAGATCGGTTTCTGCCACAGGTGGTCTCTGGGAAGAGGAATGGTCTAACGCTTAAACTGGTCTTTACCAGTGATGGTCTCTACTTCACCGTCTACCATAGGTGGTCTCTGCCTACGTCTGTCTTCTGCCACAGATGGTCTCTGCCTTACAGATACTCTCATCTGATTCAGTGTATACCTGACGTATGGGTGTAGGAGGTGGGTGAGCAGCGTCGTAAGTCGTCTCAAGGTACACATATCTGGCTACACTTACACCTGAAGTATGGGTGTAGGAGGTGGGTGAGCAGCGTCGCAAGTCGTCGCAAGGTACACATATCTGGCTACACTTACACATGACGTATGGGTGTAGGAGGTGGGTGAGTAGCGTCGCAAGTCGTCTCAAGGTACACATATCTGGCTACACTTACACCTGACGTATGGGTGTAGGAGGTGGGTGAGCAGCGTCGCAAGTCGTCGCAAGGTACACATATCTGGCTACACTTACACATGACGTATGGGTGTAGGAGGTGGGTGAGCAGCGTCGTAAGTCGTCTCAAGGTACACATATCTGGCTACACTTACACCTGACGTATGGGTGGGTGTCGTGGGTCGTCACACACACACACACACACACACACACATGTGGCCACGCCTGACGTATGGGTGGGTATCGTCACAAGGTACACACACACATGTGGCCACGCCTGACGTATGGGTGGGTATCGTCACAAGGTACACACACACACATGTGGCCACACCTGACGTATGGGTGGGTATCGTCACAAGGTACACACACACACACATGTGGCCACACCTGACGTATGGGTGGGTATCGTCACAAGGTACACACACACACACATGTGGCCACACCTGACGTATGGGTGGGTATCGTCACAAGGTACACACACACACACATGTGGCCACACCTGACGTATGGGTGGGTATCGTCACAAGGTACACACACACATGTGGCCACACCTGACGTATGGGTGGGTATCGTCACAAGGTACACACACACACATGTGGCCACACCTGACGTATGGGTGGGTATCGTCACAAAGTACACACACACATGTGGCCACACCTGACGTATGGGTGGGTATCGTCACAAGGTACACACACACATGTGGCCACACCTGACGTATGGGTGGGTATCGTCACAAGGTACACACACACACACATGTGGCCACACCTGACGTATGGGTGGGTATCGTCACAAAGTACACACACACATGTGGCCACACCTGACGTATGGGTGGGTATCGTCACAAAGTACACACACACATGTGGCCACACCTGACGTATGGGTGGGTATCGTCACAAAGTACACACACACACACATGTGGCCACACCTGACGTATGGGTGGGTATCGTCACAAGGTACACACACACACACATGTGGCCACACCTGACGTATGGGTGGGTATCGTCACAAGGTACACACACACACACATGTGGCCACACTTACACCTGATGTCCAGGTGGACGACGTTGCTGGTGGCGGCGGCCAGGGTGTTGGCGGCGGAGCAGGTGTAGTTACCAGCTGAGCTCCGTCGTACCATCTGCAGCACCAGGTTCCTGCCAGACACCAGGACGCCCGCCTTCCGTTGGTTGGTGACCAGCACGTCCTGCCCAGGGAGGAGCAAGGGAGCACTGGTATAATACACTCCTCTCTCTCTCTCTCTCTCTCTCTCTCTCTCTCTCTCTCTCTCTCTCTCTCTCTCTCTTTCGGACTCTTTCTCTCTCCGTTCTTCTTCCCCCCCCCCTTCCTTATCCTTCCATACTTCCCTTCTTGTCACTCCTTTCTCCCTCTGTCCCTCCCTCTCTCTCTCTGTGTCTCCCTCCCTCCCTCTGTGTCTCCCTCCCTCTGTCCCTCCCTCTCTCTCTCTGTGTCTCCCTCCCTCCCTCCCTCTGTCCCTCCCTCCCTCCCTCTGTGTCTCCCTCCCTCTCTCCCTCTGTGTCTCCCTCCCTCCCTCCCTCTGTCCCTCCCTCTCTCCCTCTGTGTCTCCCTCCCTCCCTCCCTTCCTCTGTCCCTCCCTCCCTCCCTCTGTCCCTCCCTCTCTCTCTCTGTGTCTCCCTCCCTCCCTCCCTCTGTGTCTCCCTCCCTCCCTCCCTCTGTCCCTCCCTCTCTCCCTCTCCCTGTACTCACGTCCTTCCTCCAGACGATCTCCCTGGCGGGGGGGTTGGCCACAACCTCACACTCGAAGTAGACGTCCTTGCCCTCCGTGATGGGCTGTGACCCCAGGTTGGCCCCCAGCTGTAGGCTGACCCTCGGGGCGACTGCTCTCACCGGGGAGAAGAATACCATCGTCAGGGTCACCACAGGGGAGATTACTTTACATTAGCCCTCCCCTGGGGAGGGTGAAAGTTAGAGACAACCGCCTAAGGAGAGATTATGTCAGTAACAGGAGAGGTTAAGTGAGATAAGGTTCTTGGCAAGGAGATAATGGTACCTAGGGGAGAGATAGTGGTAGAGAGATAATGGTCGATAAGACTGGCAGGGGAGAGATGCCTCGACGTACATCACGAGAGAGTGATGTATATATATAAACATTATAGAGGGAGGTTGCTGGGGGTAGTGCAGGAGGTTGCTGGGGGTAAAGTAGGAGGTTGCTGGGGGTAGTGTAGGAGGTTGCTGGGGGTAGTGCAGGAGGTTGCTGGGGGTAGTGCAGGAGGTTGCTGGGGGTAGTGCAGGAGGTTGCTGGGGGCAGTGCAGGAGGTTGCTGGGGGTAGTGCAGGAGGTTGCTGGGGGCAGTGCAGGAGGTTGCTGGGGGTAGTGCAGGAGGTTGCTGGGGGTAGTGCAGGAGGTTGCTGGGGGTAGTGCAGGAGGTTGCTGGGGGTAGTGTAGGAGGTTGCTGGGGGTAGTGCAGGAGGTTGCTGGGGGTAGTGTAGGAGGTTGCTGGGGGTAGTGCAGGAGGTTGCTGGGGGTAGTGCAGGAGGTTGCTGGGGGTAGTGCAGGAGGTTGCTGGGGGTAGTGCAGGAGGTTGCTGGGGGTAGTGTAGGAGGTTGCTGGGGGTAGTGTAGGAGGTTGCTGGGGGCAGTGCAGGAGGTTGCTGGGGGTAGTGTAGGAGGTTGCTGGGGGTAGTGTAGGAGGTTGCTGGGGGTAGTGCAGGAGGTTGCTGGGGGTAGTGCAGGAGGTTGCTGGGGGTAGTGCAGGAGGTTGCTGGGGGTAGTGCAGGAGGTTGCTGGGGGTAGTGCAGGAGGTTGCTGGGGGTAGTGCAGGAGGTTGCTGGGGGTAGTGTAGGAGGTTGCTGGGGGTAGTGTAGGAGGTTGCTGGGGGTAGTGCAGGAGGTTGCTGGGGGTAGTGTAGGAGGTTGCTGGGGGTAGTGTAGGAGGTTGCTGGGGGTAGTGTAGGAGGTTGCTGGGGGTAGTGTAGGAGGTTGCTGGGGGTAGTGTAGGAGGTTGCTGGGGGTAGTGCAGGAGGTTGCTGGGGGTAGTGCAGGAGGTTGCTGGGGGTAGTGTAGGAGGTTGCTGGGGGTAGTGTAGGAGGTTGCTGGGGGTAGTGCAGGAGGTTGCTGGGGGTAGTGTAGGAGGTTGCTGGGGGTAGTGTAGGAGGTTGCTGGGGGTAGTGTAGGAGGTTGCTGGGGGCAGTGCAGGAGGTTGCTGGGGGTAGTGCAGGAGGTTGCTGGGGGTAGTGTAGGAGGTTGCTGGGGGTAGTGTAGGAGGTTGCTGGGGGTAGTGTAGGAGGTTGCTGGGGGTAGTGCAGGAGGTTGCTGGGGGTAGTGCAGGAGGTTGCTGGGGGTAGTGCAGGAGGTTGCTGGGGGTAGTGCAGGAGGTTGCTGGGGGTAGTGTAGGAGGTTGCTGGGGGTAGTGTAGGAGGTTGCTGGGGGTAGTGCAGGAGGTTGCTGGGGGTAGTGTAGGAGGTTGCTGGGGGTAGTGCAGGAGGTTGCTGGGGGTAGTGCTGGTGAGGAGGTTGCTGGGGGCAGTGCAGGAGGTTGCTGGGGGCAGTGCAGGAGGTTGCTGGGGGTAGTGCAGGAGGTTGCTGGGGCAGTGCAGGAGGTTGCTGGGGCAGTGCAGGAGGTTGCTGGGGGTAGTGTAGGAGGTTGCTGGGGCAGTGCAGGAGGTTGCTGGGGGCAGTGCAGGAGGTTGCTGGGGGTAGTGCAGGAGGTTGCTGGGGGTAGTGCAGGAGTTGCTGGGGGCAGTGTAGGAGGTTGCTGGGGGTAGTGTAGGAGGTTGCTGGGGGCGAGGTGCAGGAGGTTGCTGGGGTAGTGCAGGAGGTTGCTGGGGCAGTGCAGGAGGTTGCTGGGGCAGTGCAGGAGGTTGCTGGGGGCAGTGCAGGAGGTTGCTGGGGCAGTGCAGGAGGTTGCTGGGGGTAGTGCAGGAGGTTGCTGGGGCAGTGCAGGAGGTTGCTGGGGCAGTGCAGGAGGTTGCTGGGGGCAGTGCAGGAGGTTGCTGGGGGCAGTGCAGGAGGTTGCTGGGGGCAGTGCAGGAGATTGCTGGGGGGGGCGAGGTGCAGGAGGTTGCTGGGGGCAGTGGAGGAGGTTGCTGGGGGCAGTGCAGGAGGTTGCTGGGGGGGGGGGCGAGGTGCAGGAGGTTGCTGGGGGCAGTGCAGGAGGTTGCTGGGGGTAGTGTAGGAGGTTGCTGGGGGCAGTGCAGGAGGTTGCTGGGGGTAGTGTAGGAGGTTGCTGGGGGCAGTGCAGGAGGTTGCTGGGGGGGCGAGGTGCAGGAGGTTGCTGGGGGCAGTGCAGGAGGTTGCTGGGGGTAGTGCAGGAGGTTGCTGGGGGCAGTGCAGGAGGTTGCTGGGGGCAGTGCAGGAGGTTGCTGGGGGTAG
>NC_092290.1:8601682-8621682 GCF_036320965.1 Panulirus ornatus | reverse complement strand
CACACACACACACACACACACACGTTCAAGAGATGGGACACACCCCCCTTTCCCCCACACGAGTGTTAAACTCCCTCCCAGTACGGTAGAAACTAATAACACGTCAGTAATTACAGGTAAATTCCTCCATGCAAATTTCTCTTCATACCCCGGTGGCACCACCATCCACACCCACACGGTGTCTTCCGTGTGAACCCTTCCTTATCCCTTGGAACATGGATTTCCTGAAGACAGACAAGTTATCCCTTCATACCCTTTTAGTGTCTGATAAGCCACGCTTTCAGAAAGGCTGAATTTCAGAGTCAGCCAGCACAGACAGAGCTTGCCTCGACCTCATGGTCAGGTC
Source organism: Panulirus ornatus (assembly GCF_036320965.1). NCBI lineage: Eukaryota > Metazoa > Arthropoda > Malacostraca > Decapoda > Palinuridae > Panulirus > Panulirus ornatus. The sequence continues at coordinate 8,621,336 of NC_092290.1, read as the reverse complement.
ACCCGTCTGCTGAAATGGTTTGACCTCATATGGACACCATCTGGTGAAATGGTTTGACCTTTTATTACACATACACTTAAATCCCTGTTGGTTATATATCTCATCAATATTTCCCTACTATTTCTTCTATATGGATTTCTGTATAGCTAACTCTTTTTCATAATGGTTGGTTCTCAATGCATTAGTATATGTCACATTTGAATTATTATTGGCCGGGCGTTGTAGTAACTGGTGTTGTATTAAGTGAGCGAAAGTTTGAGGAACGTGATCAAAGTGGAAGACGATTAAGTAGTTATGGCACTATAAATGTCAGATGAAGATGGGTAGAATATAAGTATAGGATCACCAATTATGATGGGCTAAACTGATGATTAATCCACTTTTGACAACTGGGGGGTTATATAATCACCAATTATGATGGGCTAAACTGGTGATTAATCCACTTTTGACAACTGAGGGGTTATATAATCACCATGATGTGCTAAACATATGATTAATCCACTTTTGACAACTGAGGGGTTATATAATCACCAATTATGAGGGCTAAACTGGTGATTAATCCACTTTTGACAACTGGGGGGTTATATAATCACCAATTATGAGGGCTAAACTGGTGATTAATCCACTTTTGACAACTGGGGGGTTATATAATCACCAATTATGATGGGTTAAACTGGTGATTAATCCACTTTTGACAACTGGGGGTTATATAATCACCAATTATGATGGGTTAAACTGGTGATTAATCCACTTTTGACAACTGGGGGTTATATAATCACCAATTATGATGGGCTAAACTGGTGATTAATCCACTTTTGACAACTGGGGGTTATATAATCACCAATTATGATGGGTTAAACTGGTGATTAATCCACTTTTGACAACTGGGGGTTATATAATCTCCAATTATGATGGGCTAAACTGGTGATTAATCCACTTTTGACAACTGGGGGGTTATATAATCACCAATTATGATGGGCTAAACTGGTGATTAATCCACTTTTGACAACTGGGGGTTATATAATCTCCAATTATGATGGGCTAAACTGGTGATTAATCCACTTTTGACAACTGGGGGGGGGTTATACAATCACCAATTACGATGTGTTCAAGTGATGATCAAATATTTCTTGGACAACCTGGAGATTGGTTCTCGAAAAACACCTGGGGTGAGCTGGCTCTCGCTCGAATTCCAAGGGAAAGAGAGAGAGAGAGAGAGAGAGAGAGAGAGAGAGAGAGAGAGAGAGAGAGAGAGAGAGAGAGAGAGAGAGAGAGCGTGAGCGTGTGAGCGCTCGCGCGCTTGTACTGTGATAATACAGGAGTGGGGTACTTACGGTACAGGAGGAGAGGGAGTGTGGTGGACAGCGGCTCCGTGATGTTGTTATTTGAGGCGCGGCAGGTCAGGTTGGCGTGGAGATAATCCCTCGTAAGGGCCGGGATGCTTAGCTCTGTCCTCACCTGGCGCACGCCCACGCCCACGCCCGAGGAAGGGGAGAAGGAGGAGGAGGAGGAAGAAGAAGGGGAGGAGAAGGAGGCAACCATGGCGGAGTTCGGGGCGTGGGTCGAAGGGGCGTGGAAAGGTTCCTCCTGGCCCAGCACGACGCTGTGGTTGGCCAGAAGCGTCGCGCCTCGCCACCACGTGACCTCGGGCGTGGGCTGACCTGTGGGAGGGGAGGTCAAAGGGGGGGTCAGCTAAGGAGAGAGTTCCAGGTCACATTTCCGAGGGGGGGGGGTGTCAGAGGGTTAAGTGTCTCATGATTCTAAGGGTGTATAAGGTATTCTCTGGGGGGGGGTGTATAAGCTATTCTCTGGGGGTGTTAGTGTCTCGCTTGGGTTTATCAGGGGGTAAAGGGTGGGTACGTGTGTCGAAAGTCGTATCACCTCTCCGGGGTTGCGTTCTGGAATGAAGGTAAACATCTCTGGGGGGGTCACGTTGCTTGTCTGGGTTAAGGCGTCCTCATCCATTTATGATTCTTGCATAGAATGAATCTCTGACGTTTCAAAGATTCTTTAGGGGGTCAAGATACTTTCTGTGGTTACCTTCTCTGGGGGTCATGTCAATGTCTGGGGTTGTAATTCTTTCTCTAGGGTCGGGGTATAAAGTCTGGGGTTGCATTTCTATCTATGGGATCAAGGCAATATGTGAGGGTGTCATCCCTCTCTCTCTCTCCGGGGTCATGGGTATGTCTGGGGTTGCAACCCCTCTTTCTCTCTCTCTCTCTCTCTCTCTCTCTCTCTCTCTCTCTCTCTCTCTCTCTCTCTCTCTCTTCGGTCAAGAGACCAGGGTAATGAGGTAGTTAAATCATCCCTGTCACGTCAAATTGGCTGTCGTAAGACGTCACACGGTTTTCGAAACGTTACTATACTAATCTGGGGGTACTATTTTATGGGGGGAGGAGGTCAGGTCTAGTCTCTGGGGGTTAGAATATTAGTCTTGAATCCTTTTTCTGGGGACGCTACCAGTCCTTATCCATCTAAAAGCCAGGATATATATATATATATATATATATATATATATATATATATATATATATATATATTATCCCTGGGGATAGGGGATTAAGAGTACTTCCCACGTATTCCCTGCGTGTCGTAGAAGGCGACTAAAAGGGGAGGGAGCGGGGGGCTGGAAATCCTCCCCTCTCTTTTTTTTTTTTAATTTTCCAAAAGAAGGAACAGAGAATTGGGCCAGGTGAGGGTATTCCCTCAAAGGCCCAGTCTTCTGTTCTTAACGCTACCTCGCTGATGCGGGAAATGGCGAATAGTTTGAAAGAAAGAAAAATATATATATATATATATATATATATATATATATATATATATATATATAGGAGGTTAACCGACAAGATCACAGAATTACATACACGTACTTTCTCATTCATTTCGACACAGACAGACAGACAGACAGACACACACACACACACACACACACACACACACACACACACACACACACACACACACACACACACTAGACGGCGGGACTCAAAGTGTGATGTTGGGATTTAAATAACTTTGTTAAGTCCTGCCACCTCATTATGAGGTGGATTGTCTCCACGAAACGTGTCGTGCCACATGCATAGAAAAATTACATGTTACATACAATCATATGCACTCCTACTGAAGCATGATTTCACTTTCGTATTATCATATCACGCACTAGTGTGACCATCATATCTATCTATGTATCTATCTATAAACACAGGTAAGACTATAGACCATCAACCAATCACGTGCACCTATAAACACACGTTCGAACAATAGACCAAATCATGACAACTGCTGAAGAATAACCCCTGAGAGGCGACCGAACACGAACACATGGAGTCGAACCCCTCTCTCTCTCTCTCAATTTATCGAACCCCCCCTTCTCTCTCTCTCTCTCTATCTACCAGCTCTGAGCAGCGCCAGGGCAGGTCTAACCATGATGAATTGTACACCTGCTTTAACAGTGCCTGCCTAATGTCAGAGGTATTCTAACTTAATGCTCCTGGTTATGCTCGTTGCCACCATCTGCCTCCAACGTATTCAAAGAAGGCGAGAATGACTACCTCCCCCCCTTTTTCTTTTCCTTTCCCTTTAAATGGCATGACCTTATGGTAATGTGTGTGTGTGTCTCTCTGTAACAGCTGTATAAGATCACTGAATCATTATTAGTCTTTAAACAATTCATAAATGCATTCTAGTGCTTTATCTCAGGAAACTATCAAGTCTTTATGGCATCTATAGCATTTTTGTAGTCTCAAGGATATGCTTAAGAGAAACCTATTTCTGTTTTTGAGTTAGCAAGGCCACGAATCACCAGCCTACACAAGCATACAGGACTACTACCTCACCTGGAGTATTTCTTTTTTGATCGAATCAGTGTGTAATATTGATCATTACTCCCTGATTTATATACATTTGGAAGTCATATTCTGTATCAACTGTATTTCCTTCGGGAAAGATCTATCTATCTATCTATCTATATAGATAGATAGATATAGCGTTGGAGGTACGACTAGGGACGACCTGTTCAAAGGGTCGTTTTCATGACGCCTCTGTCTCATGGTGCATGACTGGTGTGGGGGGGTCGTCGTGGTTCGTCCTCCACGTCGATTCAGGGGCGATGACCCCCTCCCTCTTCCCCCATCCCCCTCCACCCAGTCGACGTCGATCCGGTGGGTGTGGACCACGGCTTCGACGTCGACTGACAGGTGACCCATCCCTTACACGCTGACACACTAATGTGTAGCTGGCCTATCAAATTTTTACTCTCTCTCTCTCTCTCTCTCTCTCTCTCTCTCTCTCTCTCTCTCTCTCTCTATCTATCTATCTATCTATCTATCTACCCTCTTTCGCTTGAGCCAACCGTAAAAAAAAGGGGGGTGAAATGTCACTCCTCCTCCCCCCTTCCCCTCTCCCTTTCCCCCTTATTACCACTCTCACTCTCCCCTTCCCGAGCTCTCACCTCCTGTGGCGACGCAGTAGAGGGTGAGTGCCTCTCCCTCGGTGAGAGGGCCCAGGAACCCCGCCGGTACAGTGCGGTTCACCTGGTCCATTATCACGAGGCGGGACGGTACCACTGGTTGGGGGGAGGAAGAGAGAAAGAACGGTACAGTTATTAGTGGTACAACGGTACAGGCATTATCTATCATACAGTCTTGAACAGAAGCGTAGGTTATAATACAGTTTCAAATAGAAGTCAAATCATAATACAGTCGTAAACAGAAGTCAAATTACACTGGTTTTGAATAGAAGTCGAATCATAATACAGTCTTGAATAGAAGTCAAATTGCATTACTTTTAAACAGAAGTCAAATTACATTAGTTTTAGATAAAAGTCAGATTACATTAGTTTTAAATAGATGCTAAATTACATTAGTTTTAAATAGAAGTCAAATAGATAGAAGTCAGATCATAATACAGTCTTGAATAGAAGTCAAATTGCATTACTTTTAAACAGAAGTCAAATTACATTAGTTTGAAATAAAAGTCAAATTACGTAAGTTTTAGATAGAAGTTAAATCATAATACAGTCTTGAATAGAAGTCAAATTACATTAGTTTTAAATAGCAGTCAAATCATAATAACAGTTTAAAATACAAATCGAATCACAGATGTACAGTGGCACAGATCTTGGTGCCATGGATACAGCGACACACACACACAAAAAAAAAACGGAACCTTTCGTGTGATTTTGGCCTTAGAAACACCCGTCTGTCTTCTATATGTTTTACCACCAACGGAAAAGTACACGTAGAAACAGATGCTATACGTGTGCTATTCCAACAGAGAACGGGAACAGGGGCACTGCTCCGGTTCAAGTTAAACCCCTCCACCCCCCCCTCGCCCCCTTGGTTATTGTGCAGCGTAAAAGGATAGCAGTGACGCAGTGTAAAGGATAGCAGTGACGTTGTAGTGAACTGTGGGTTGCGATCTCCCTAGACTTTCATACCCCAGCAGTGTACAGGAAACGTGGGTAGGTCGGGCCGTAGACTTCTTTGCGCAGTGTCTGTGAATGATGATGTGTATTGGTGGTTACTGTGTGGAGTTTCTGCTGACCCTGGTGGAATGTAGGGTATGGTAGGTCAGTAGACATTTTCTATTCGGCTACGTCAGTAGAATGAGGGGGGGGGGGAGCTGCGTCTGTAGACTTTGCGAAGTGGTGTTGCAACGTTGTATGGTTTGTATTACGAATTATCATTACGTAGAGGTTTGTCGTGTTAGTGAAATGTTCGTAGTGTGTGTGTGTGATGTGAGGGAAAATGTGGTGTTGTAAGCAAGGTGACTTTTGCTGTGCTAGTGAAATAAGGGGTTTCATACACACACACACACACACACACACACACACACACATATATATATATATATATATATATATATATATATATATATATATATATATATATATATATATATATATATCTTCTTTTCTTTCTTTCAAACTATTCGCCATTTCCCGTTTTCTTAGTTTTTTTTTTTTTAGTTAGAAATAGGTTGGTAAACACGTAGACTTTTATACGTGTTGGTTGGGTTCACTTAATACTTGAAGTCACCGACCCAAAAATGGACTTTTTGGTTCGCACACTGCCCTTCTTATTCTTTGTATACGCAAGTTTCACACAAAGCCTTCTACACTTCACAGCAAACCCCTTCCAGTATTTCACGGTAGGATCTTCAATATCTCACTGTCACCCCATCACTATGAAAAAAATTACATAGAGGGAGGGAGACCCTAAAGCCATCAGAATACTGTATGTTCCAAGCCATACACACCTCACCATTACCAGTGTCCCATTCCCTTCACCGCTGTCATCAGCCCCGTTCCAAATCAGCCATCGTCGTCGCCCCCCACCTACCATCACCCCGCAAATCCTCCCGCAACCAATTCCAAACCCCGGTTCATGCCACTTCCACCGCCACTACCCGCTACTTCTCCCCTACCTATCATTACTAGCTCTCTCTCTCTCTCTCTCTCTCTCTCTCTCTCTCTCTCTCTCTCTCTCTCTCTCTCTCTCTCTCTCTCCCCACCAACATTTTATCGCTCGTCTCCCACACTATCACACCTCTTATCTCCCTTTTTCCGTATTCACCACCATTTCCTGCCATCTCCACCCATCGCCACTGCACCACTCATTCCCCCATGGGACCGACAAAATCTCTTCTTCCTCCTCCCTCCATCACCTCTAACCTCCCCTCCCCCATCTTTTTCCCCCTCTGCCCCTCCCATCACCACCTCTCTCCCTCCTTATCACCCCCCATCTGCCCCTCCCATTACCACCTCTCTCCCTCCTTATCACCCCCCATCTACCCCTCCCATTACCACCCCTCTCCCTCCTTATCACCCCCCACCAGTCTCCCCCCCCCCTCTCTCTCTCTCTCTCTCTCTCTCTCTCTCTCTCTCTCTCTCTCTCTCTCTCTCTCTCTCCCAGCACCACCACCACTACTCTCCCTCACAGAACATGAAAAACGGTTCTCCAGTGACCCATTTCTGCTTGCGTGCGTTCCCGATTTACCTCGCCTTCCTCTGTGGTGTGCTTGGCACCTTCCCGTGCCCCCCCTGGGGACGAAGATAAACCCCTACCACCTCCTCCTGCCCTTGTCTGACTGGCGCTCCTATCTCACGGGGGGAGGTGGAGGTGTGGGGGAGGGGGAGGAGGAATGCCACAAGTTCTGAACGTGTTTATCGCCCAGTAAGGCAGTAATCTTCGGACTGCAGTCGATGTGGTATGTACGAGCGTGTGTGAGTGTGTGGCATGCTCTTGGTTCTCTGGTGTGGTGTGGTGTGGGGGGGCGGGCGGGCGTGCGTGGATCCCTACCGACTGAGAGAAGGGGGGAGGAGAGTGAATGGGGAAAGAGGGAGACGATGGTGTAAGAGAAAGGGAGAGGGGGGTGGTTATGGAAGAGGGGAAAGGGGGGATATTTAGGTGTAAGAGGGAAATAATGAGGGAATGTACGGGAATCATCACCATCGCCACCATAGCTACCCTGTACGCGATGTCGCTGGATACATTTGGGAAAGACAAAAGACGGAAGATCACTCGACTGTGAGCTGTCGACTCCACAGAGAAGGAACTCCTGTAGCGGAACTCCTGTAGGTTCTGCTCTTCCTCACCGTTCCTTCGTGGTTGGCCAGCCTGCGAGACACGCCCGAGACCGTGAGGGTATCAATTCAAATGTATTTCATATACTTTTTTTTCTTCAAGTCATCGTTCTCCTTCGCCTTCGTGACATTGGCATATATTTTTTGTTTTTCTTTGGCTTCTGGCCTGGAGTATCTCTTGCACGATCGGTGAGTAGGTGGACGGGCAGACTCGAGGATCCTATGACCGAGAAGACATTTCCAGGAACGGGTGTGTGCCCTCTGGGTGGATGACTAGGTCGTGGGTAGCGCCGTGCGATCCGACGCAAAGAGGCAGAGGTCTGGTTCGCTCCGTGCAATCATACACCTCGTCGGGATCTTCATTCCTGCATCCGGATGGTCTACGTCTCGCGTTCTTCTACGGGGATGCGGCCTTCCTTCTTCAGCAGACCTCACGAGCAACGTGGTCCTCGCCTCAGCGGTGGGTCTTCGCCATAGACCATGTAGGCGCTCGGTACGTCCTCGCCTCAGCGGTGGGTCTTCGCCGCCATAGACCATTTAGGCGCTCGGTACGTCCTCGCCTCAGCGGTGGGTCTTCGCCGCCATAGACCATTTAGGCGCTCGGTACGTCCTCGCCTCAGCGGTGGGTCTTCGCCGCCATAGACCATTTAGGCGCTCGGTACGTCCTCGCCTCAGCGTTGGGTCTTCGCCATAGACCATTTAGGCGCTCGGTACGCCGCAGGGACCCTCGTCAGGGAGTAGGAGGGTTTTCCTCCAAGGGCCTCGGGCGCTGGAGTGGGTCTGTCCTCCGTCCTATCGCACGGCATCAACCACCGCCAGTCTCGTGTGGACGAGCGGAGCGCCAGCGCCTCGGGGTTTTCGCACACGACTACCCTCTCCTCCTCCTCCTCCTCGAGTCTGACCTCCTCACCGATCTGCTTCCCCATGGCCTCAATAACCGGGCAACGTGAGGCCAACAGGTCGGTCGACGTCCTTACACTATCACCCGTTGACGGAGGACGGACGGAAGGACCAATGAGAGTTACCTCAACTCTTTTGTTTCCCTCCCTCCCTTCTCGCCTCGATGTCTCTCTCACTTCGGCGGTAGGCTCTGCGCCTGGCGAGAGCAACGCGCCAACCCACACACACACGGTGTGAGGTGCCTTCACCTGTGATTTCAGCCACGCCGACGAATCAGACGGGGTTCAGAGGACCCGCCCGCATGCATAAACAAAGACGGACGACGACTCTAAAAGGCTTTTCCCCGATGACAGAGCGAGGATGGACGTTCCCCGAGTTCAGGGGGTGTAACTACGACGTGGCTCATATGTCGGGTCCGTGGCTTTGCCACAGTGCCACAGCGGAGGGGGACAATGATAGACTGGCGGTGTCTGCTGGTTTCTTTTTCTCTATTTTCTTTTTTCTGCCGGGGTCAAACCAGGGGCTATAAAGTAGGATCTCCCTAAATAGTGAGAAAGAGGAGGGTGGTAAACACAGCTCTCGCACTGATCCTGTCCTTGTGGGGGTAAACACAGCTCTCACGCTGATCATGTCCTTGTGGAGGTAAGTAAACACAGCTCTCACACTGATCATGTCCTTGTGGAGGTAAGTAAACACAGCTCTCACACTGATCATGTCCTTGTGGGGGTAAGTAAACACAGCTCTCACACTGATCATGTCCTTGTGGAGGTAAACACAGCTCTCACACTGATCGCGTCCTTGTGGGGGTAAGTAAACACAGCTCTCACACTGATCATGTCCTTGTGGGGGTAAACACAGCTCTCACACTGATCATGTCCTTGTGGGGGTAAGTAAACACAGCTCTCACACTGATCATGTCCTTGTGGAGGTAAACACAGCTCTCACACTGATCGCGTCCTTGTGGGGGTAAACACAGCTCTCACACTGATCATGTCCTTGTGGAGGTAAACACAGCTCTCACACTGATCATGTCCTTGTGGAGGTAAGTAAACACAGCTCTCACACTGATCATGTCCTTGTGGAGGTAAGTAAACACAGCTCTCACGCTGATCATGTCCTTGTGGAGGTAAGTAAACACAGCTCTCACACTGATCATGTCCTTGTGGAGGTAAGTAAACACAGCTCTCACACTGATCGCGTCCTTGTGGAGGTAAACACAGCTCTCACACTGATCATGTCCTTGTGGAGGTAAACACAGCTCTCACACTGATCATGTCCTTGTGGAGGTAAACACAGCTCTCACACTGATCATGTCCTTGTGGAGGTAAACACAGCTCTCACACTGATCATGTCCTTGTGGAGGTAAACACAGCTCTCACACTGATCATGTCCTTGTGGGGGTAAACACAGCTCTCACACTGATCATGTCCTTGTGGAGGTAAGTAAACACAGCTCTCACACTGATCGCGTCCTTGTGGGGGTAAACACAGCTCTCACACTGATCATGTCCTTGTGGGGCTAAACACAGCTCTCACACTGATCATGTCCTTGTGGAGGTAAGTAAACACAGCTCTCACACTGATCGCGTCCTTGTGGAGGTAAACACAGCTCTCACACTGATCATGTCCTTGTGGAGGTAAGTAAACACAGCTCTCACACTGATCATGTCCTTGTGGAGGTAAGTAAACACAGCTCTCACACTGATCATGTCCTTGTGGAGGTAAACACAGCTCTCACACTGATCATGTCCTTGTGGAGGTAAGTAAACACAGCTCTCACACTGATCATGTCCTTGTGGAGGTAAGTAAACACAGCTCTCACACTGATCATGTCCTTGTGGGGGTAAGTAAACACAGCTCTCACACTGATCATGTCCTTGTGGGGGTAAACACAGCTCTCACACTGATCATGTCCTTGTGGAGGTAAGTAAACACAGCTCTCACACTGATCATGTCCTTGTGGAGGTAAGTACAGCTCTCACACTGATCATGTCCTTGTGGAGGTAAGTAAACACAGCTCTCACGCTGATCATGTCCTTGTGGAGGTAAGTAAACACAGCTCTCACACTGATCATGTCCTTGTGGAGGTAAGTAAACACAGCTCTCACACTGATCATGTCCTTGTGGAGGTAAGTAAACACAGCTCTCACACTGATCATGTCCTTGTGGAGGTAAGTAAACACAGCTCTCACACTGATCATGTCCTTGTTGAGGTAAACACAGCTCTCACACTGATCATGTCCTTGTGGGGGTAAGTAAACACAGCTCTCACACTGATCATGTCCTTGTGGAGGTAAGTAAACACAGCTCTCACACTGATCATGTCCTTGTGGAGGTAAGTAAACACAGCTCTCACACTGATCAAGCCCTTGTGGGGGTAAACACAGCTCTCACACTGACCATGTCCTTGTGGAGGTAAGTAAACACAGCTCTCACACTGATCATGTCCTTGTGGAGGTAAGTAAACACAGCTCTCACACTGATCGCGTCCTTGTGGAGGTAAACACAGCTCTCACACTGATCATGTCCTTGTGGAGGTAAGTAAACACAGCTCTCACACTGATCATGTCCTTGTGGAGGTAAGTAAACACAGCTCTCACACTGATCATGTCCTTGTGGAGGTAAGTAAACACAGCTCTCACACTGATCATGTCCTTGTGGGGGTAAGTAAACACAGCTCTCACACTGACCATGTCCTTGTGGGGGTAAGTAAACACAGCTCTCACACTGATCATGTCCTTGTGGAGGTAAGTAAACACAGCTCTCACACTGATCATGTCCTTGTGGGGGTAAGTAAACACAGCTCTCACACTGACCATGTCCTTGTGGGGGTAAGTAAACACAGCTCTCACACTGATCATGTCCTTGTGGAGGTAAGTAAACACAGCTCTCACACTGACCATGTCCTTGTGGAGGTAAGTAAACACAGCTCTCACACTGATCATGTCCTTGTGGAGGTAAGTAAACACAGCTCTCACACTGATCATGTCCTTGTGGAGGTAAGTAAACACAGCTCTCACACTGATCATGTCCTTGTGGAGGTAAGTAAACACAGCTCTCACACTGATCATGTCCTTGTGGGGGTAAAACACAGCTCTCACACTGACCAAGTCCCCGTGGGGTAAGCACAGTGTGAGTAATAACCAAAGGGAGGGAAGAAGGAGGGAGAGGGAGGAGGTTGGCGCTATGATAACCCCCCTCCCCCCCTCCAATCCTCCACAGGTGAGGCAGTAAACACAGGCCATAACACAGTCCGCATAAAATGGGAGACACACACACACACAAAAAAAAAGAGACCTTTTTTTCCGCGAACGCCTCTCTGGCCATTGCCACCATTTATCCCTTCCCCCCCCAAATAGCCTAGCCGGCGTGGTCGTCGCGTGATCTATGTCTATATCTATATCTATGTTGTTATAGCCTTGCACGACGCCATGTGCGTCATAACAACCGTTTTCTGTGGACAGTTATATATATTCATTCTTTTTTTTTCCCCCCCTTTTTCTTTGTTCTTGTTCAAACAAGAAAACTAAGTATTTTCATGCTATCTCTATATATATTTTTCCCCCCCTTTGCATTTCTCCCTCTTGTTTACGTAATATCAATTGCGGTTGGTCTGGGCAAACATACAGAGAGAGAGAGAGAGAGAGAGAGAGAGAGAGAGAGAGAGAGAGAGAGAGAGAGAGAGAGAGAGAGAGAGAGAGAGAGAAAATATTTTATGGTCACGAAATCAACTCACGACTCGAACGCGGAGCTCCTGTATTACAACACAAGGAACTCGGTTGAGGAGAGAGAGAGAGAGAGAGAGAGAGAGAGAGAGAGAGAGAGAGAGAGAGAGAGAGAGAGAGAGAGAGAGAGAGAGAGAGAGAGATCGTGTTTACCTTTCCAGTCGGGGAGGAAGGAGGAGGGAAGGGAAGGAGGGAGGGAGGAGAGGGAGGGGACGGCCGCCCCCATTCTCAAAAAAAATCTTGCTAAACACACACAAGTTAAATTATCTGGAGATCTAGATCATACACAGTGTTAATCTCAAAGATAAAGAAAGAATACAAAAAAAAAAAACACAAACTCAGGAAACCCGAAACGAGGGAGTTGAAAATTTCGGAATTTCATTATACCGGAAGAAAAAAAAAATGATCAAAAGCAGAGTATAACTGAATGCTAATTATCTTATATACATATTTCTGGCCCTCGTATTAACTTTACGTCATTCGTCAAAATGCGACATAAAACAGTTCATAACTGAATGCGAGAGTAATTAGGTGATTACAGCTGACGTGAACTGTTTGTGAACTGCCTGCTTGTTTGGTCGCACCAGTTTTATGCCGTGGCTTGATTACTAATTACCATTCTTACGAACACGTCAGCGATTACTACTAGGGTTTAATTAGTGTCTTATTAATCCAGACAAAACTATTGGGAAATGGTTCCATGGTTAAAGGATCTCTGATGATTATACACACAGCCTTTCCGGGTGTGTATATTGTCCCTGGTGGCCGGACATACCTTGACTTCCAGTCCTGGAACATCGCTGTATACCCCAACAACCTTTCCAGGGCTCTGACCTCACATGAGCTTTCCAGCCAAGGCTGGAATGGTTCTGATAGCTTCAGGCAAGCTTTCCAGCCAAGCCTGGGATGATTCTGATAGCTTCAGGCAAGCTTTCCAGCCAAGGCTGGAATGATTCTGATAGCTTCAGGCAAGCTTTCCAGCCAAGGCTGGAATGATTTTGATAGCTTCAGGCAAGCTTTCCAGCCAAGGCTGGAATGATTTTGATAGCTTCAGGCAAGCTTTCCAGCTAAGCCTGGAATGATTCTAGCCGAACTTGGGATGATTCGGATGACTTCACACTTCGCTTTCCAGTCAGGCCTGGAATGCTTCCAGTGTGAAGTCTTCCAGCCAGTCCTGGAATGATTCTGATGATCATAAATGTTTTCCAACCAAAGTTGGGATGACTTTGATGACTTCAAACACTCTTTGCCAGCAAATGATTCCATGAACTTCAAGCAAGTTTTCCAGTCAAACTTGGAATGACTCTGATGGCTTCAGACTCGCTTTCCAGTCGGGCCTGGAATGGTTCTTATGACTTCAAACCAAGGCTTTTAGCCGGGGCTGGAACGGTGCTGACACCTTCAAACCAAGTCTTCCACCCGGGCCTGGAATAGTGCTGATGACTTCAAACCAAGTCTTCTAGCTGGGCCTGGAATGATTCCACTAACTTCAAACCAAGTCTTCCAGCTGGGCCTGGAATAGTGCTGATGACTTCAAACCAAGTCTCCCAGCCGGGCCTGGAATAATTCCACTAACTTCAAACCAAGTCTTCCAGCCGGGCCTGGAATGGTGCTGACGACTTCAAAACATGCTTTCGAGAACCCTGAGCCCCACGTTCCGTCGCAGGTAGGCGGCAGAAGAACCGGAGCACCAGACGTAACGCCCCGGGCTGGAAGGCCTCATGATCCTCATTGTATGACCCCCAAGCACAACAGGCGCATTCCCCGGCGGTGAATGAGGCAACGAGAGGAGCTCTTTACACGCAAAGGGAAGGTCGATATCTCTCATTCCAGACTCTGCCGCGGCTTTGCTCCCCACACACAAAGAGAGTGGCATACCTGGCTGGCTATATTCACGTTGGTGGTGAGGAGGGAGGGAGAGAGTGGGGTGTGGAGCAGGAGCACAGCAGCGGTGCTTGCTCCCAAGGATTCATTTCTTCAGGTGAGTGAAGGGTGGGGTCACGGGAGGGTGGTGAAGAGGAGGAGGAACAAACCCCTTCGAGATGCGGCAACCATTCTAGCTGGATCTTTAGTACTTGGAGGATTGTGTGTGTGTGTGTGTGTGGGTGTGCGTGGGTGTGCGTGGGTGGGTGTGTGGTTATTTTAGGTACCTGGGGGTTTAGGGAGATGGTTCTGGGGGATGGATTTGGGTACAGCCATGGGGGCTGAAGGAACTCAGATGGTATGAGGAGATGGCTAAAGGGACTGGCCGATTCAAGGGGTCCCATTTGGAAATCTTAAGATCCGGCAGGACCGCGGAGGGGTTTAGAGAATGGATGTGCCAGCAGGTGGAACCACGGGAGAAGACGCGAGTCTCAGGGTAGGAGAGGGGAAAGAGACGGACGTGTGTGTGTGTGTGTGTGTGTGTGTGTGTGACGTGTATTACACTTTACACGCGTCGTGCAACTGCGTACGATCGTGCTGGGTCAAAGGTCGTATGGAATGGTACAGAAGAGCGTGCGATGGGAACGAATGGATGGTGGAGATGATGGAGGAAAATACATAGAATGAAAAGAACAGACGATGAAAAAGAACTAGGTGGAGAGAAGAATCGTCGAGTAAGAGAAAGAGTAAGATAAAGAAAAGGAAAAAACATGAAACATACATGAGCTTACATTACATAGCTACGAGGGACACAGAAGATGGAAACACCGACGGGACACAGAAGATGGAAACATAGACGCGACACAGATGAAAACATAGAAGGTAACTGGAAACCAAACCTAAAGTATATAAATAATGTATATAAAATATATATACATAGACGATGATGATGACTTACCATACACAGTTAGACTGACGAGAGCGAACACGGTCGGCGACACTTCGAAGTCGACCCGACACCTGTATCTCCCGGAGTCATGGCCTTGAACGGGGTCGAAGGTCAGGTGGGCGCCCCTCACGTCGGCCTTGACTCGACCCTCGACGCTGTGCTCGACGTATTCCTCTTGCTTCTCCCCGCCCTCTCGTAGGTCGAGCCTATGTATAGGAGGGGAAATCTCTTGTTAATGGGTGGGGCTCGTGGCAATTAATGGAGGGGGGGTGGGGGTTATTAATGGGTGGGGCTCGTGGCAATTAATGGAGGTGTTTGGGTTGTTAATGGGTAATCAGTCGCTTGCAGCAATCAATGGATGTCGCTAATGGGTAGTTAGTTTGGATGTAGTATAACTTAGGGTTGTTAATGGATTGTCAAATGCGCGTAGCATTTAAGCTGGGAGGTAAATGGCAACCAGTGCTTTCTGGGATTCAACTGGGGGGTTGTTACCGGGTAGGGAGTGGATCATAGAGTACAACTGGGGTTGTACATAACTCATAACTAATGTACAACCAATTCCCGTGACTCTGAGGTTGTCAATGGTCAT
Organism: Panulirus ornatus; assembly: GCF_036320965.1. Lineage (NCBI taxonomy): Eukaryota > Metazoa > Arthropoda > Malacostraca > Decapoda > Palinuridae > Panulirus > Panulirus ornatus. Next base: position 8,605,726 of record NC_092290.1, on the reverse strand, counting down.
TACTGACTGTCAGGTGATCCCTAATGACGGAGGACAAAGGCGTGGCTAAGGGTCATTTGAGTACGTTCAGTCTGTAAGAAATTCTGACCTATTGGTGTCCACCTTTGCCAGATGGTTTAAGGGGTGAAGGGAGGTGGTTAGGGCGGGGTCGAGGTAGTGAAGGGGGTAGTTTCAGGTCACAACTGCTGGGTCGCAAGGGGCAGTTAGCAACTCGATTAGAAGGTAGTTCAAAAGACCATTGTAAAATGACCCATACGGGAAAAAGGAGGAAATGATACTGTGTGTGTGTGTGTGTGTGTGAGAGAGAGAGAGAGAGAGAGAGAGAGAGAGAGAGAGAGAGAGAGAGAGAGAGAGAGAGAGAGAGAGAGAGAGAGAGACTTCCATTCGTCATGCCTCAGGTATTTCCTGCCATGAAATCGTCTCTCTCTCTCTCTCTCTCTCTCTCTCTCTCTCTCTCTCTCTCTCTCTCTCTCTCTCTCTCTCTCTCCCACCCTCGGGTGTGTACAAGCGATATACCTTGTCTGGTTTAATGGCCAATCAATACGCGCTCTGGCCCTAGGTTGGACCCTCCAGCCTTCTCATTCATCACGGAATAAATATATATATATATATATATATATATATATATATATATATATATATATATATATATATATATATATATATATATATATTTCTTTCTTTCTTTCTTTCTTTCTTTCAAACTATCCTAACCACTAACGAAGGAGGGGTTGACCCCCCACCAGGGTATCCTACGTAGGGGGGCATCCTAACCACTAACGAAGGAGGGATAGAGGGATGGCCCATCATGTTCCCTGTCTTGCCCGCCTCAAAAATAAAAAGGAGGGGGATTCCTTAAGCACGCTGAGAGGTAGGTAGATAGATAGACGGTGGATAGATAGATAGGTAGATAGATAGACAGTGGATAGATAGATAGGGAGATAGATCAATGGGTACATAGAGAGACAGATAGGTATATGGATGCATAGACGGATAGATAGATAGGCAGACAGACAGACGGATAGATAGATACATAGATAAATAGATTGACCGATAGGTACGTAGATAAATGTATAGATAGATAGATAGATAGATAGATAGATACACACATAGGCCGATAGATGGTTAGATGGATAGATAAACAGATAGATAGGTAGATAGATAGGCAGGTAGATAAATGGTTAGGTAGATAGATAGATAGATAGGTAGATAAATGGATAGATAGATAGACAGAGGAAGAGAGAATGGATTGCGAAGCCCTATTTTCAAAGCTTCCCCCCCCCCCATCCCCATGTAACACTACCTCCTCTGCTTTCAGACTTTGTGACGATGGATCAAAAAAAAAAGGCATGAGAGAGAGAGAGAGAGAGAGAGAGAGAGAGAGAGAGAGAGAGAGAGAGAGAGAGAGAGAGAGAGAGAGAGAGAGAGAGGTGTAGTATTGGCCTTAAAGGGAGATAGGATAGACACACTTCATTGGGTTATGGGTGTGAGGGAGGAGTATATTACATGGACTCCTGTACGTGCTGTATGCAAATGAGGTGAAGTACGAATGAAGGTCTGTGTTACTGTGTGTGTGTGTGTGTGTTACTGTGTGTGTGTGTTAGTGTGTGTGTGTGTTACTGTGTGTGTGTTAGTGTGTGTATGTTAGTGTGTGTGTGACTGTGTGTGTGTTAGTGTGTGTGTGTTAGTGTGTGTATGTTACTGTGTGTGTGTTAGTGTGTGTATGTTACTGTGTGTGTTACTGTGTGTGTGACTCTGTGTGTGTGTTTCTGTGTGTGTGTGTTACTGTGTGTGTGTTAGTGTGTGTATGTTACTGTGTGTGTGTGAGTGTGTGTGTTACTGTGTGTATGTTACTGTGTGTGACTCTGTGTGTGTGTTACCGTGTGTGTGTTACTGTGTGTGTGTTACTGTGTGTGTGTTACTGTGTGTGTGTTAGTGTGTGTATGTTACTGTGTGTGTTACTGTGTGTGTGTTACTGTGTGTGTGTTCGGGTTCTTGTGTTATCAGTTCTCGGCGTATGTCTGTGTGGGGGATGTATGTGAAATGTGTGTTTGAATTACGCTCGTTGGGCCTCATCGTGTGTGTGTGTGTGTGTGTGTGTGTGTGTGTGTGTGTGTGTGTGTGTATGTGTGTGTGTGTGTGTGTGTGTGTAGCATTGTCTTCATCACCTGTGATTCGGGTAGAATTAATCATATATTCGCAATTCAGTGATATACGTTTGGCTTCGGGACTGTTACAAAGCTATGATTCAGCTTCAGCTAAAGACTGTCACAAAGCTAGGATTCAGCTTCAGCTGAAGACTGTTATAAAGCTAGGATTCAGCTTCAGCTGAAGACTGTTACAAAGCTACGATTCAGCTTCAGATGAAGACTGTTACAAAGCTATGATTCAGCTTCAGCTGAAGACTGTTACAAAGCTACGATTCAGCTTCAGCTAAAGACTGTTACAAAGCTATGATTCAGCTTCAGCTGAAGACTGTTACAAAGCTATGATTCAGCTTCAGCTGAAGACTGTTACAAAGCTACGATTCAGCTTCAGCTAAAGACTGTTACAAAGCTATGATTCAGCTTCAGCTGAAGACTGTCACAAAGCTACGATTCAGCTTCAGCTGAAGACTGTTACAAAGCTATGATTCAGCTTCAGCTGAAGACTGTTACAAAGCTATGATTCAGCTTCAGCTGAAGACTGTTACAAAGCTATGATTCAGCTTCAGCTAAAGACTGTTACAAAGCTATGATTCAGCTTCAGCTGAAGACTGTTACAAAGCTATGATTCAGCTTCAGCTGAAGACTGTTACAAAGCTAGGATTCAGCTGCCGCGCTGTACAAAAGCTATGACTTACATTCGGGACAGGACAAAGCTAAGATTAAGCTTTAGGACACTAAAAAGCTAAAATTCTTGCTCTCTCACTCGGTCAGCCTCGACTCACAGTCGTACTGTTTACACGTACATTTCAAATGATTGCTTCAGTAACGCGTGTCTATATCAAAATTTCTAATCAATCTAAAAAAAAAAAAAGCAAAAATGGTTCATTTCTGTTCTATCAATTTCTAAGCCAAGATAACTTATACTATCCCCTGGGAAACCACTGGATAATTTCATCGCCAAAGGCAGGGATATAAAATTTCCCCCCCCCTCCCACTTATCCAGTGGTAGGTTAACTTTAACCTGAAATGGGAAATTAACCTTTTACATCTCTGTTAATCTCTGTGGAATCAGTGGTAATATGCCCACCCCCCGACCCCCCCCCCCTGCTGTGCCACTGTGCAATCAGTGGGGCTATGCCTCCCCTCCCTTCCAGCTGTACCACTATGTTGCATTCAGTGGGGCTATGCCTCCACCCTTGCTGTACCACTAAGCTGTAATCAGTGGGGCTATGCCTCCATCCCTGCTGTGCCACTGTTCAATCAGTGGGGCTATGCCTCACCTCCTGTTGCGCCACTGTACAATCAGTGGGGCTATGCCTCCACCTGCAGTACCACTGTGTAATCAGTGGGGCTATGCCTCCACCTGCAGTACCAATGTGTAATCAGTGGGGCTATGCCCCCTCCTGTTGTACCACTGTACAATCAGTGGTACTATGTCCTCCCTCTGCTGTGCCACTGTACAATCAGTGGTGCTATGCCTTCCTCTGCTGAGCCACTGTACAATCAGTGGGCTATGTCACCTCCATGCTGTACCACATTATAATCAGTGGTGCTATGCCTTCCTCTGCTGTAAGACTGTACAATCAGTGGTGCTATGCCTTCTTCTGCTGTGCCACTGTACAGTGGTGCTATGCCCTCCCTCTGTTGTGCCACTGTACAGTGGTGCTATGCCCTCCCTCTGCTGTGCCACTGTACAATATGTGGTGCTATGCCTTCCTCTGCTGTGCCACTGTACAATCAGTGGTGCTATGTCCCTCCCCCCATGCTGTACCACTGTACAATCAGCGGTTCTATGCCTGGCTACTAAACCTCCCCCCCTGCTGTACAATCAGTGATGCTATGCCTTCCTCTGCTGTGTCACTGTACCATCAGTGGGGCTATGCCCCCCCATACTATA